>NW_027139477.1:0-183491 GCF_035084215.1 Heptranchias perlo
AACTTTTCAGAAATAACACAAAGTGGATTAAACTATTATTCAGAGGCTGACAATGTGACATATCTCGGGTCTTAATTGAAATTAAAAGCTCTTTCAGGGAGCGTCCTGCAGCACCCAGAGAGCCCAAATGTGAAAACAGCCTCCAAATGTTTTCTTAGTTTGAAGTTTAATTTTTGAAAAGGTCACTGACAACTCAGAAAGAAATAGTGTTAATTCCGAAGCCATTTTGGGCCCCCATGTGAAATTGTATTGTAATGGAACCACACAGACACATGGGGAAGCTCGGGAGCAAACTGATTGGAATTTGAGATTTTAATCCCATATTCATTTGTGGCACAGCTCAGCTCAATTCAAACCCAATGTCTGTGCAAGGGACACGTGTCTCCTGACTGTACAGTCTGTGTGTGTGTCTCAGTCTCACTGGTCCCATAACATAACTTGAAAGCAGTAAAATTAACCAGAACCTGCTCCAAAGACAAAACAGATCCAGATCTTGAAGGTGTGATGATTTCCTTCTCTCTGCTCTGTTGGTGGGAGGCTCATTTCCAGTCCCAGGTATTTGTCTATTCCCCATGTCTGATGGGTTGGTTCCTGTGAACAGTTTGTCAGAGAGTGTTTCACTGCCTCAGGGTGTTTCCAGAGAGAGAGAGAGAGAAGCAGCTCCCATCCTGGTCTGAAAGACCCAGTCAATGAGAGATTTATAAAACAATCCAGCCCAGTGCAGTTAAACCTTGTCCCCCATTAATCCAAACACACCATATTGTGAGCAAAATTCAATATTTCACAGGGCCAGTGAGTCCCAGACACGGATTGTACCCACCTCCCTAAACTAAACTCAACTCCTTACTGTAAAAAGTGTCTGTCAAAACACAGCCCGTTTAGGGACTGAACCCCTCAAATAACCGTTACACTCAACATTGCAATCTCTCAGTGAATCGTTCCCTTTTACCCACTGTGTACTGTACATGTGCAGGAGCTGACACTGAGACACACACGGGCCGTACAGTATCAGACAGGAGTGAATCGTTCCCTTTTACCCACTGTGTGCTGCACATGTACAGGAGCTGACACTGAGACACACACGGGCCGTACAGTACCAGGCAGGAGTGAATCGTTCCCTTTTACCCACTGTGTACTGTACATGTCCAGGAGCTGACACTGAGATACACATGGGCCGTACCGTACCTGAGTACTTTTCAATCAAGAGAAATTCAGAGAGACAACAGAGAGAGAGGGGCAGAGAGAGAGAAAAGGACAGAGAGAGGGGGGGCGAGAGGCAGAGAGAGAGGAGAGAGAGTGAGAGAGAGAGAAAAAGGCAGAGCGGGGAGAGAGAGAGGAGGCGAGAGGCAGAAGGAGAGAGGGGGACAGAGAGAGAGAGAAAAAGACAGAGAGAGCGAGGGAGGGAGAGAGAGAGAGAGAGAGAGAGGAGGTGAGAGGCAGAGAGAGAGAAGGGGACAGAGAGAGATGGGGAGAGAGGCAGAGAGTGGATTGGTACTGCCTGGTGATTTACCCGATTCCCGCGAGCAGCCAGGCCTCTCTGGGCTGTTTAATGGCTTCTCACCAGCAAGGGAGGGCCCTCATCTCCCACCTCGCAATAAACTCTTTCAATCAGATGCTTCCTCTCACCCTCACACATTACCACTGTTGCAAGCCGCACACCCACAACCCACAGGTCACACATACTGGCACCTATTCAACCATGACAGGCACATCACCCCAACAACCACCAGGTCCCTCACCGACACACGTCCCGTTTTCTTGCAGGGAGTCCCTCTCTCTCTCTCTCTCCCCTCTCTCTGTCACTCTCTCTCTCTCTCCCTCAGCCCTCTCACTGTCTTTTTCTCTCTCTCTGCCTCTCTCTCTCTCTGCCTCTCTCTCTTCCCCTCTCTCTTCCACTCTCTCTTTGTGACTCCCTCTCTCTGTCCCCATCTCTCTCTGTCCCCGTCTCTCCACCTGTCCCCATCTCTCTCTGTCCCCGTCTCTCCACCTGTCCCCGTCTCTCCACCTGTCCCCGTCTCTCCACCTGTCCCCGTCTCTCTCCACCTTTCCCCGTCTCTCTCCACCTGTCCCTTCCTCTCTCCACCTGTCCCTTCCTCTCTCCACCTGTCCCTTCCTCTCTCCACCTGTCCCTTCCTCTCTCCACCTGTCCCTTCCTCTCTCCACCTGTCCCTTCCTCTCTCCACCTGTCCCTTCCTCTCTCCACCTGTCCCTTCCTCTCTCCACCTGTCCCTTCCTCTCTCCACCTGTCCCTTCCTCTCTCCACCTGTCCCTTCCTCTCTCCACCTGTCCCTTCCTCTCTCCACCTGTCCCTTCCTCTCTCCACCTGTCCCTTCCTCTCTCCACCTGTCCCTTCCTCTCTCCACCTGTCCCTTCCTCTCTCCACCTGTCCCTTCCTCTCTCCACCTGTCCCTTCCTCTCTCCACCTGTCCCTTCCTCTCTCCACCTGTCCCTTCCTCTCTCCACCTGTCCCTTCCTCTCTCCACCTGTCCCTTCCTCTCTCCACCTGTCCCTTCCTCTCTCCACCTGTCCCTTCCTCTCTCCACCTGTCCCTTCCTCTCTCCACCTGTCCCTTCCTCTCTCCACCTGTCCCTTCCTCTCTCCACCTGTCCCTTCCTCTCTCCACCTGTCCCTTCCTCTCTCCACCTGTCCCTTCCTCTCTCCACCTGTCCCTTCCTCTCTCCACCTGTCCCTTCCTCTCTCCCCCTGTCCCTTCCTCTCTCCCCCTGTCCCTTCCTCTCTCCCCCTGTCCCTTCCTCTCTCCCCCTGTCCCGTCCTCTCTCCCCCTGTCCCGTCCTCTCTCCCCCTGTCCCGTCCTCTCTCCCCCTGTCCCGTCCTCTCTCCCCCTGTCCCGTCCTCTCTCCCCCTGTCCCGTCCTCTCTCCCCCTGTCCCGTCCTCTCTCCCCCTGTCCCGTCCTCTCTCCCCCTGTCCCGTCCTCTCTCCCCCTGTCCCGTCCTCTCTCCCCCTGTCCCGTCCTCTCTCCCCCTGTCCCGTCCTCTCTCCCCCTGTCCCGTCCTCTCTCCCCCTGTCCCGTCCTCTCTCCCCCTGTCCCGTCCTCTCTCCCCCTGTCCCGTCCTCTCTCCCCCTGTCCCGTCCTCTCTCCCCCTGTCCCGTCCTCTCTCCCCCTGTCCCGTCCTCTCTCCCCCTGTCCCGTCCTCTCTCCCCCTGTCCCGTCCTCTCTCCCCCTGTCCCGTCCTCTCTCCCCTGTCCCGTCCTCTCTCCCCCTGTCCCGTCCTCTCTCCCCCTGTCCCGTCCTCTCTCCCCCTGTCCCGTCCTCTCTCCCCCTGTCCCGTCCTCTCTCCCCCTGTCCCGTCCTCTCTCCCCCTGTCCCGTCCTCTCTCCCCCTGTCCCGTCCTCTCTCCCCCTGTCCCGTCCTCTCTCCCCCTGTCCCGTCCTCTCTCCCCCTGTCCCGTCCTCTCTCCCCCTGTCCCGTCCTCTCTCCCCCTGTCCCGTCCTCTCTCCCCCTGTCCCGTCCTCTCTCCCCCTGTCCCGTCCTCTCTCCCCCTGTCCCGTCCTCTCTCCCCCTGTCCCGTCCTCTCTCCCCCTGTCCCGTCCTCTCTCCCCCTGTCCCGTCCTCTCTCCCCCTGTCCCGTCCTCTCTCCCCCTGTCCCGTCCTCTCTCCCCCTGTCCCGTCCTCTCTCCCCCTGTCCCGTCCTCTCTCCCCCTGTCCCGTCCTCTCTCCCCCTGTCCCGTCCTCTCTCCCCTGTCCCGTCCTCTCTCCCCCTGTCCCGTCCTCTCTCCCCCTGTCCCGTCCTCTCTCCCCCTGTCCCGTCCTCTCTCCCCCTGTCCCGTCCTCTCTCCCCCTGTCCCGTCCTCTCTCCCCCTGTCCCGTCCTCTCTCCCCCTGTCCCGTCCTCTCTCCCCCTGTCCCGTCCTCTCTCCCCCTGTCCCGTCCTCTCTCCCCCTGTCCCGTCCTCTCTCCCCCTGTCCCGTCCTCTCTCCCCCCTGTCCCGTCCTCTCTCCCCCTGTCCCGTCCTCTCTCCCCCTGTCCCGTCCTCTCTCCCCCTGTCCCGTCCTCTCTCCCCCTGTCCCGTCCTCTCTCCCCCTGTCCCGTCCTCTCTCCCCCTGTCCCGTCCTCTCTCCCCCTGTCTCCCCCTGTCCCGTCTCTCCCCCTGTCCCGTCCTCTCTCCCCCTGTCCCGTCCTCTCTCCCCCTGTCCCGTCCTCTCTCCCCCTGTCCCGTCCTCTCTCCCCCTGTCCCGTCCTCTCTCCCCCTGTCCCGTCCTCTCTCCCCCTGTCCCGTCCTCTCTCCCCCTGTCCCGTCCTCTCTCCCCCTGTCCCGTCCTCTCTCCCCCTGTCCCGTCCTCTCTCCCCCTGTCCCGTCCTCTCTCCCCCTGTCCCGTCCTCTCTCCCCCTGTCCCGTCCTCTCTCCCCCTGTCCCGTCCTCTCTCCCCCTGTCCCGTCCTCTCTCCCCCTGTCCCGTCCTCTCTCCCCCTGTCCCGTCCTCTCTCCCCCTGTCCCGTCCTCTCTCCCCCTGTCCCGTCCTCTCTCCCCCTGTCCCGTCCTCTCTCCCCCTGTCCCGTCCTCTCTCCCCCTGTCCCGTCCTCTCTCCCCCTGTCCCGTCCTCTCTCCCCCTGTCCCGTCCTCTCTCCCCCTGTCCCGTCCTCTCTCCCCCTGTCCCGTCCTCTCTCCCCCTGTCCCGTCCTCTCTCCCCCTGTCCCGTCCTCTCTCCCCCTGTCCCGTCCTCTCTCCCCCTGTCCCGTCCTCTCTCCCCCTGTCCCGTCCTCTCTCCCCCTGTCCCGTCCTCTCTCCCCCTGTCCCGTCCTCTCTCCCCCCTGTC
Source organism: Heptranchias perlo (assembly GCF_035084215.1). Lineage (NCBI taxonomy): Eukaryota > Metazoa > Chordata > Chondrichthyes > Hexanchiformes > Hexanchidae > Heptranchias > Heptranchias perlo. The sequence goes on from NW_027139477.1 coordinate 4,776, forward strand.
CCGTCCTCTCTCCCCCTGTCCCGTCCTCTCTCCCCCTGTCCCGTCCTCTCTCCCCCTGTCCCGTCCTCTCTCCCCCTGTCCCGTCCTCTCTCCCCTGTCCCGTCCTCTCCCCCTGTCCCGTCCTCTCTCCCCCTGTCCCGTCCTCTCTCCCCCTGTCCCGTCCTCTCTCCCCCTGTCCCGTCCTCTCTCCCCCTGTCCCGTCCTCTCTCCCCCTGTCCCGTCCTCTCTCCCCCCTGTCCCGTCCTCTCTCCCCCTGTCCCGTCCTCTCTCCCCCTGTCCCGTCCTCTCTCCCCTGTCCCGTCCTCTCTCCCCCTGTCCCGTCCTCTCTCCCCCTGTCCCGTCCTCTCTCCCCCTGTCCCGTCCTCTCTCCCCCTGTCCCGTCCTCTCTCCCCCTGTCCCGTCCTCTCTCCCCCTGTCCCGTCCTCTCTCCCCCTGTCCCGTCCTCTCTCCCCCTGTCCCGTCCTCTCTCCCCCTGTCCCGTCCTCTCTCCCCCTGTCCCGTCCTCTCTCCCCCTGTCCCGTCCTCTCTCCCCCTGTCCCGTCCTCTCTCCCCCTGTCCCGTCCTCTCTCCCCCTGTCCCGTCCTCTCTCCCCCTGTCCCGTCCTCTCTGCCCCCTGTCCCGTCCTCTCTGCCCCTGTCCCGTCCTCTCTGCCCCTGTCCCGTCCTCTCTGCCCCTGTCCCGTCCTCTCTGCCCCTGTCCCGTCCTCTCTGCCCCTGTCCCGTCCTCTCTGCCCCTGTCCCGTCCTCTCTGCCCCTGTCCCGTCCTCTCTGCCCCTGTCCCGTCCTCTCTGCCCCTGTCCCGTCCTCTCTGCCCCTGTCCCGTCCTCTCTGCCCCTGTCCCGTCCTCTCTGCCCCTGTCCCGTCCTCTCTGCCCCTGTCCCGTCCTCTCTGCCCCTGTCCCGTCCTCTCTGCCCCTGTCCCGTCCTCTCTGCCCCTGTCCCGTCCTCTCTGCCCCTGTCCCGTCCTCTCTGCCCCTGTCCCGTCCTCTCTGCCCCTGTCCCGTCCTCTCTGCCCCTGTCCCGTCCTCTCTGCCCCTGTCCCGTCCTCTCTGCCCCTGTCCCGTCCTCTCTGCCCCTGTCCCGTCCTCTCTGCCCCTGTCCCGTCCTCTCTGCCCCTGTCCCGTCCTCTCTGCCCCTGTCCCGTCCTCTCTGCCCCTGTCCCGTCCTCTCTGCCCCTGTCCCGTCCTCTCTGCCCCTGTCCCGTCCTCTCTGCCCCTGTCCCGTCCTCTCTGCCCCTGTCCCGTCCTCTCTGCCCCTGTCCCGTCCTCTCTGCCCCTGTCCCGTCCTCTCTGCCCCTGTCCCGTCCTCTCTGCCCCTGTCCCGTCCTCTCTGCCCCTGTCCCGTCCTCTCTGCCCCTGTCCCGTCCTCTCTGCCCCTGTCCCGTCCTCTCTGCCCCTGTCCCGTCCTCTCTGCCCCTGTCCCGTCCTCTCTGCCCCTGTCCCGTCCTCTCTGCCCCTGTCCCGTCCTCTCTGCCCCTGTCCCGTCCTCTCTGCCCCTGTCCCGTCCTCTCTGCCCCTGTCCCGTCCTCTCTGCCCCTGTCCCGTCCTCTCTGCCCCTGTCCCGTCCTCTCTGCCCCTGTCCCGTCCTCTCTGCCCCTGTCCCGTCCTCTCTGCCCCTGTCCCGTCCTCTCTGCCCCTGTCCCGTCCTCTCTGCCCCTGTCCCGTCCTCTCTGCCCCTGTCCCGTCCTCTCTGCCCCTGTCCCGTCCTCTCTGCCCCTGTCCCGTCCTCTCTGCCCCTGTCCCGTCCTCTCTGCCCCTGTCCCGTCCTCTCTGCCCCTGTCCCGTCCTCTCTGCCCCTGTCCCGTCCTCTCTGCCCCTGTCCCGTCCTCTCTGCCCCTGTCCCGTCCTCTCTGCCCCTGTCCCGTCCTCTCTGCCCCTGTCCCGTCCTCTCTGCCCCTGTCCCGTCCTCTCTGCCCCTGTCCCGTCCTCTCTGCCCCTGTCCCGTCCTCTCTGCCCCTGTCCCGTCCTCTCTGCCCCTGTCCCGTCCTCTCTGCCCCTGTCCCGTCCTCTCTGCCCCTGTCCCGTCCTCTCTGCCCCTGTCCCGTCCTCTCTGCCCCTGTCCCGTCCTCTCTGCCCCTGTCCCGTCCTCTCTGCCCCTGTCCCGTCCTCTCTGCCCCTGTCCCGTCCTCTCTGCCCCTGTCCCGTCCTCTCTGCCCCTGTCCCGTCCTCTCTGCCCCTGTCCCGTCCTCTCTGCCCCTGTCCCGTCCTCTCTGCCCCTGTCCCGTCCTCTCTGCCCCTGTCCCGTCCTCTCTGCCCCTGTCCCGTCCTCTCTGCCCCTGTCCCGTCCTCTCTGCCCCTGTCCCGTCCTCTCTGCCCCTGTCCGTCCTCTCTGCCCCTGTCCCGTCCTCTCTGCCCCTGTCCCGTCCTCTCTGCCCCTGTCCCGTCCTCTCTGCCCCTGTCCCGTCCTCTCTGCCCCTGTCCCGTCCTCTCTGCCCCTGTCCCGTCCTCTCTGCCCCTGTCCCGTCCTCTCTGCCCCTGTCCCGTCCTCTCTGCCCCTGTCCCGTCCTCTCTGCCCCTGTCCCGTCCTCTCTGCCCCTGTCCCGTCCTCTCTGCCCCTGTCCCGTCCTCTCTGCCCCTGTCCCGTCCTCTCTGCCCCTGTCCCGTCCTCTCTGCCCCTGTCCCGTCCTCTCTGCCCCTGTCCCGTCCTCTCTGCCCCTGTCCCGTCCTCTCTGCCCCTGTCCCGTCCTCTCTGCCCCTGTCCCGTCCTCTCTGCCCCTGTCCCGTCCTCTCTGCCCCTGTCCCGTCCTCTCTGCCCCTGTCCCGTCCTCTCTGCCCCTGTCCCGTCCTCTCTGCCCCTGTCCCGTCCTCTCTGCCCCTGTCCCGTCCTCTCTGCCCCTGTCCCGTCCTCTCTGCCCCTGTCCCGTCCTCTCTGCCCCTGTCCCGTCCTCTCTGCCCCTGTCCCGTCCTCTCTGCCCCTGTCCCGTCCTCTCTGCCCCTGTCCCGTCCTCTCTGCCCCTGTCCCGTCCTCTCTGCCCCTGTCCCGTCCTCTCTGCCCCTGTCCCGTCCTCTCTGCCCCTGTCCCGTCCTCTCTGCCCCTGTCCCGTCCTCTCTGCCCCTGTCCCGTCCTCTCTGCCCCTGTCCCGTCCTCTCTGCCCCTGTCCCGTCCTCTCTGCCCCTGTCCCGTCCTCTCTGCCCCTGTCCCGTCCTCTCTGCCCCTGTCCCGTCCTCTCTGCCCCTGTCCCGTCCGTCCTCTCTGCCCCTGTCCCGTCCTCTCTGCCCCTGTCCCGTCCTCTCTGCCCCTGTCCCGTCCTCTCTGCCCCTGTCCCGTCCTCTCTGCCCCTGTCCCGTCCTCTCTGCCCCTGTCCCGTCCTCTCTGCCCCTGTCCCGTCCTCTCTGCCCCTGTCCCGTCCTCTCTGCCCCTGTCCCGTCCTCTCTGCCCCTGTCCCGTCCTCTCTGCCCCTGTCCCGTCCTCTCTGCCCCTGTCCCGTCCTCTCTGCCCCTGTCCCGTCCTCTCTGCCCCTGTCCCGTCCTCTCTGCCCCTGTCCCGTCCTCTCTGCCCCTGTCCCGTCCTCTCTGCCCCTGTCCCGTCCTCTCTGCCCCTGTCCCGTCCTCTCTGCCCCTGTCCCGTCCTCTCTGCCCCTGTCCCGTCCTCTCTGCCCCTGTCCCGTCCTCTCTGCCCCTGTCCCGTCCTCTCTGCCCCTGTCCCGTCCTCTCTGCCCCTGTCCCGTCCTCTCTGCCCCTGTCCCGTCCTCTCTGCCCCTGTCCCGTCCTCTCTGCCCCTGTCCCGTCCTCTCTGCCCCTGTCCCGTCCTCTCTGCCCCTGTCCCGTCCTCTCTGCCCCTGTCCCGTCCTCTCTGCCCCTGTCCCGTCCTCTCTGCCCCTGTCCCGTCCTCTCTGCCCCTGTCCCGTCCTCTCTGCCCCTGTCCCGTCCTCTCTGCCCCTGTCCCGTCCTCTCTGCCCCTGTCCCGTCCTCTCTGCCCCTGTCCCGTCCTCTCTGCCCCTGTCCCGTCCTCTCTGCCCCTGTCCCGTCCTCTCTGCCCCTGTCCCGTCCTCTCTCCCCCTGTCCCGTCCTCTCTCCCCCTGTCCCGTCCTCTCTGCCCCTGTCCCGTCCTCTCTCCCCCTGTCCCGTCCTCTCTCCCTCTTTTTCTCTGTCACTCTGTCCCCCTCTTTTCCCCTCTCTTTCGCTGCCTCTCTTTTTCTCTCACTCTCTGTTCCTCTATCTTTCTCTGCCTCTCTCCCCACTCTGTCATTTTCTCTCTATCTCTCTCTGCCTCTCTCTCTGTCTCTCCCCCACCCTCTGTTGTTTTCTTCCTCTCTCTCTCTCTCTGCCTCTTACCCCCTCTCCCTCTGTCTCTCTGTCCCTCTCTCTCCCTCTGCCTCTTTCCCCCTCTCTCTTTCTCTGTGTGTGTCTCTCTCTCTCCCTCTCTCCCCCGTCTCTCCGTCCTTTTCTCTCTCTCCGTCCCTCTCTCTCTCCCTCTGGCTCTCTCCCGCTCTCTCTGTCTTTTTCTCGATCTCTCTCTCCATCATTCTCTCTCTCTCTCTGCCTCTCCCCCTCTCTGTCCTTTTCTCTCTCTCTGTTGTCTCTGAATTTTTCTTGATTGAAAAGTTCTCTGAAATATTTCAGTCTCACTGTTTAAAGTAACAACAATTAAACAGCCCAGAGAGGCTTCTCTCCGTCCCTCTCTCTCTCCGTCCCTCTCTCTCTCCGTCCCTCTCTCTCTCCGTCCCTCTCTCTCTCCGTCCCTCTCTCTCTCCGTCCCTCTCTCTCTCCGTCCCTCTCTCTCTCCGTCCCTCTCTCTCTCCGTCCCTCTCTCTCTCCGTCCCTCTCTCTCTCCGTCCCTCTCTCTCTCCGTCCCTCTCTCTCTCCGTCCCTCTCTCTCTCCGTCCCTCTCTCTCTCCGTCCCTCTCTCTCTCCGTCCCTCTCTCTCTCCGTCCCTCTCTCTCTCCGTCCCTCTCTCTCTCCGTCCCTCTCTCTCTCCGTCCCTCTCTCTCTCCGTCCCTCTCTCTCTCCGTCCCTCTCTCTCTCCGTCCCTCTCTCTCTCCGTCCCTCTCTCTCTCCGTCCCTCTCTCTCTCCGTCCCTCTCTCTCTCCGTCCCTCTCTCTCTCCGTCCCTCTCTCTCTCCGTCCCTCTCTCTCTCCGTCCCTCTCTCTCTCCGTCCCTCTCTCTCTCCGTCCCTCTCTCTCTCCGTCCCTCTCTCTCTCCGTCCCTCTCTCTCTCCGTCCCTCTCTCTCTCCGTCCCTCTCTCTCTCCGTCCCTCTCTCTCTCCGTCCCTCTCTCTCTCCGTCCCTCTCTCTCTCCGTCCCTCTCTCTCTCCGTCCCTCTCTCTCTCCGTCCCTCTCTCTCTCCGTCCCTCTCTCTCTCCGTCCCTCTCTCTCTCCGTCCCTCTCTCTCTCCGTCCCTCTCTCTCTCCGTCCCTCTCTCTCTCCGTCCCTCTCTCTCTCCGTCCCTCTCTCTCTCCGTCCCTCTCTCTCTGTTTTTCTATCTCATTTAAACAGAGAGAGTCTGACCGAACCGATCATTTTCTCTCTCTCTGTCCCTCTTTCTCTCTCTCTCTCTCTCTCTCTCTCCCCCCCTCTCTCTGTCTTTCTATCTCATTTAAACCGATCATTTTCTCTCTCTCTCTCTGTCCCTCACTCTATTCACCTTTCTGCAGCATTTTTATTTATTAAAATGATTTCTATATTAAAACTTCAATTAGAGGCTGGAAACCTGTCAGTTAAATCTCGTTTCTCAACCTTTGGATGATTTGAGTGTTTGAAATGGTGCTGTGCCCTGAGCTCAGAACCTGTTTGCCATCCAGACCCGGGGAGGTGAGAATGAGATGGATTCCCTGCTCCCTCCACAGCTCTTTACAGTAAACACACAGAGAGAATGAAATGGTCAAACACTGTCTGAGAAACAGCAGCCATTCCAGCTCTGCAGCCCTTGTGTATTCGGAGCAGATTCCGCCCAACTTTAGTTCTTTAAATGTGGACGCCGGGCAGGGTGGGATGTGTCGGAGGTCCCTGGGGTGTTTGGGTCACGAGGGGAGGGGGGAGACAGGCTGAGGGTGGGGGGGGACTCGGTTTGGGGTGAGGGAAGAGGGGGAGACAGGCTGAGGGTGGGGGGGACTCGGTTTGGGGTGAGGGAAGAGGGGGAGACAGGCTGAGGGTGGGGGGGACTCGGTTTGGGGTGAGGGAAGAGGGGGAGACAGGCTGAGGGTGGAGGGGACTCGGTTTGGGGTGAGGGAAGAGGGGGAGACAGGCTGAGGGTGGGGGAGACTCGGTTTGGGGTGAGGGAAGAGGGGGAGACAGGCTGAGGGTGGGGGGACTCGGTTTGGGGTGAGGGAAGAGGGGGAGACAGGCTGAGGGTGGGGGGACTCGGTTTGGGGTGAGGGAAGAGGGGGAGACAGGCTGAGGGTGGAGGGGGGGACTCGGTTTGGGGTGAGGGAAGAGGGGGAGACAGGCTGAGGGTGGGGGGGACTCGGTTTGGGGTGAGGGAAGAGGGGGAGACAGGCTGAGGGTGGGGGGGACTCGGTTTGGGGTGAGGGAAGAGGGGGAGACAGGCTGAGGGTGGGGGGGACTCGGTTTGGGGTGAGGGAAGAGGGGGAGACAGGCTGAGGGTGGGGGGGACTCGGTTTGGGGGTGAGGGAGAGAGGGGGAGACAGGCTGAGGGTGGGGGGACTCAGTTTGGGGTGAGGGAAGAGGGGGAGACAGGCTGTGAGGGTTTCAAATCAGTAAAATCGGTCCTTGAAATGTGGCTCATTCCAGCAGACAGGTCTCCTGGTCAAACCAGTCCTGCCCTGGGCTGTCCCTGGATTAACATGAGAATGGACAGGTCCCTGAGGGAGACCCATTGAGATTCAGTCTAATATCTCAAAGGCTGAAGCAGGGAGCTCGCCGGGGGGAGGGGATGGCCGTGTGTCTCGTCCCAAACCCTCCCCAGGGGCGGGGACAATCTCTCAGTCTGCCGGGGTCCTCCAGCCTGTCCGGAGTGTATTTCTCTCTCTGTCTCTCTCCCAACTTTTCTCCCTCTTTAGATTCTCTGGTTTGTAACCGGGATTTGTGTCTCAGTGTTGGTGCTGAGGGATTGTCGGTGTAACTGGGAGTGGGAATGGGTGTGGGGGAGTTCTGGGCTCTTGCTGTGCCTTTTTAATCCCATGCTTTTGTATTTTAATCAATTCCCTCTCTCTCTCTCCTCAGGAAACTTTTCGATGAAATGCTGCAAGGAGATGATCCAGAAAGAGACATTTTGTGAGAAGGAGGAGGAGGAATCCTGGGCCAAGAATCGTTCTCTCCGCTGGGGACTGACTGACTGAGACCTTCACCGCAGCCTGGACCCGATGGGGGCCACGTGAGTAATGTCTGGGTTACTCTGGGGGATCACTGGGACATTCTGGGGTCACTGGAGGATCACTGGGACATTGTACAGGAGCTGATACTGAGACACACACTGACCGTCTGACAGTGCAGCGCTCCCTCAGTACCGAGTGTCTGACAGAATATCACCATCTGTTCGATCCCAAATTCCTCCCTTCGTTCATTGCAAGTGCAACTTTTCAGAAATAACACAAAGTGGATCAAACTATTATTCAGAGGCTGACAATGTGACATATCTCGGGTCTTAATTGAAATTAAAAGCACTTTCAGGGAGCGTCCTGCAGCACGCAGAGGGCCCAAATGTGAAAACAGCCTCCAAATGTTTTCTGAGTTTGAAGTTTAATTTTTGAAAAGGTCACTGACAACTCAGAAAGAAATCGTGTTAATTCCGAAGCCATTTTGGGCCCCCATGTGAAATTGTATTGTAATGGAACCACACAGACACATGGGGAAGCTCGGGAGCAAACTGATTGGAATTTGAGATTTTAATCCCATATTCATTTGTGGCACAGCTCAGCTCAATTCAAACCCAATGTCTGGACAAGGGACACGTGTCTCCTGACTGTACAGTCTGTGTGTGTGTGTGTGTGTGTGTGTGTGTGTCTCAGTCTCACTGGTCCCATAACATCACTTTAAAGCAGTAAAATTAACCAGAACCTGCTCCAAAGACAAAACAGATCCAGATCTTGAAGGTGTGATGATTTCCTCCTTCTCTCTGCTCTGTTGGTGGGAGGCTCATTTCCAGTCCCAGGTATTTGTCTATTCCCCATGTCTGATGGGTTGGTTCCTGTGAACAGTTTGTCAGAGAGTGTTTCACTGCCTCAGGGTGTTTCCAGAGAGAGAGAAGCAGCTCCCATCCTGGTCTGAAAGACCCAGTCAATGAGAGATTTATAAAACAATCCAGCCCAGTGGAGTTAAACCTAGTCCCCCATTAATCCAAACACACCATATTGTGAGCAAAATTCAACATTTCACAGGGCCAGTGAGTCCCAGACACGGATTACCAGACAGGAGTGAATCGTTCCCTTTTACCCACCGTGTGCTGTACACGTACAGTACAGTTGTGGTGGTGGTTGTTGTGGTGGCCCAAACGCAAAGGCCGCCGCTCTGGCATCGCTCTGGGATCCCCGGCTGCACCCTGGCCTCACTCTGGGCTGACTGGGTGCACTCTGGGACCCCGGCATCACTCTGGGGTCACTGGGACATTCTGGGGTCACTGCGGGATCACTGGGGACACTCTGTCGGCCGCTTGCCGCCATGTGACAAGATGGCGGCGGCGGCCATTTTTTCCAAGATTGTGGCCGCGCTTGCCGCCATTTTGCCCAAGATGGCGGCCGTGCTTGCTGCCATTTTTTCCAAGATGGTGGCCGCGCCTGCCGCCATTTTGTCCAAGACGGACTCTGCGCTTGCCTCCATTTTGTCCAAGCTGGCTTCATTTATTATATAAATAATTGAAAAGTTTAAAATGTAATATAAATAACTCAATAGTTTAATTCATTAAATAAATAATGAATTGCTTATTTTATTATATCAATAATTAAATTGTTTTCAAGTGTTTAATTTATTATATGAATACTTCAAATGTTTCATTTATTATAAAGAGAATTCAATAGTTTAAATTATTTGATTGATTAATTTATTCTGTAAATAACCAAGAGTTTAATTTATTGTATAAAAAATTCAATAGCTAAATTTATTATGTAAATAGTTCAATTGTTTAATATTTTATAAATAATTCAAGTGTTTAATTTTTATGTAAATTATTGAATTGTTTAATTTATTATATGAATAATTAAATTGATATATTTGATAAATAATTCAGTAGTTTAATTATATAATAATTGAAGTGTATAATTTACGAAATAAATAGCTCCGTTGTTTAATTTATTGTATAAATAATTCAATTTGTGAATTTATTATACAAATAAACAAGTGTTTAATTTATTATATGAAGCATTCAAGTGTATAATTTATTACGTAAATACTTCATTTGTTTAATTTACTATTTAAATAATTCAACTGTTTCATTTATTATCTAAATAATTCAACTGTTTCATTTATTATATAAATAATTCAATAGTTTAATTCATTATATAAATAATCAATTGTTTAATTTCTTACATAACTACGTCAGTTGTTAAATTAAACTATTGAATTATTTTCATAATAAATTAAGTATCCAAATAATTCAATAGTTTAATTTATTATATAATAATGCATGTCTAATTTATTATATAAAAAATCAATTGTTTAATTTATTATATAAATAATCCAAGTGTTAAAATTATTATATAAAGAGGTCGTGTTTAAATTATATAATTAATTCACAGGTTTAACTTATCATACAAAGATTCAAGTGTTTATTTAATCATATTAATATTCCATTATTTAATTTATTGAATGAAGAATTTCAAAACGTTATTTATTATATAAATAATCAAGTGTTTCATTTATTATATAAATAATCAAGTGTTTCATTTATTATATAAATAATCAAGTGTTTCATTTATTATATAAATAATCAAGTGTTTCATTTATTATAAATAATTCATTGAATTATTTCTATGATAAATGAAACACTAATTGTTTATGTAATAAATTAAACAATTGATTATTTAATGAATTGAACTATTCAATTATTTATGAAATGAATTGAACGATTGAATTATTTAGAAAATAAATTAAACACTTGAATTATCTGCTTCCAATGTTTTTGTTTTTCGGCCTGATATTAAGAGCATCAATGGCGGCTGCATCACCCAGCATGCAGCGCGGTTCAGATTGTGCCCTATCTGAATCAATGGAGCCCAGCACGCAGGCGCAGTAGTGACTCATTATCGGTCAGTGTGTCCTGAGCATGCGCGGCCAGTCGAGGCTGCGGGAGGAGCGCGTTCGGTGCAGGTCAGAGGATCGGAGCAAGAGGCTCAATAAACCCCGGGGCCCGGGTCCGGGCTCAGGCCCAGGCTCAGGCTTTACAAACCCCGAGTGCGGCCCCAGACCCGAATATAAAACAGTGAACATTATCCCCCCCTCACTACCCGCCGGGAAATGAAGGGGAAATGGGGATCGGTCAGGGAGCGTCTGTAAATGAAGGAGAAATGGGGATCGGTCAGGGAGCGTCTGTAAATGAAGGAGAAATGGGGATCGGTCAGGGAGCGTCTGTAAATGAAGGAGAAATGGGGATCGGTCAGGGAGCGTCTGTAAATGATGGAGAAATGGTGATCGGTCAGGGAGCGTCTGTAAATGAAGGAGAAATGGGGATCGGTCAGGGAGCGTCTGTAAATGAAGGAGAAATTGTGATTGGTCAGGGAGCGTCTGTAAATGAAGGAGAAATTGTAATGGGTCGGGGAGCGTCTGTAAATGAAGGAGAAATGTTGATCGGTCAGGGAGCGTCTGTCAATGAAGGAGAAATGGGGATCGGTCAGGGAGCGTCTGTCAATGAAGGAGAAATGGTGATCTCGATATCTTCAGTCATCCAGGGAGCTCTAGCTTTGGATGCTGTTCCTTTCCTCCTCGTGGGAATCTGTCTACTCTGTACCCAAACCCACTCCTCCTTGAAGGCCTCCCACTGTTCAATTACTGTTCTGCCTGACAATTTTTGATTCCAATCCACCTGGACAAGATCCCTTTTTAACTCACTGGAATTAGCCCTCCTCCAGTTAAGAATTTTCACATTTGACTGTCCCCTGTCCTTTTCCATAACTGTTCTAAACCTAATGAGATTATGATCATTGCTGCCCCACTGAAACATGCTCCACCTGCCCCACTTCATTCTCCACACCGAGCCCACTGCTGCTCTCACACTCACTCACTCTCTCACACTCACTCACTCTCTCACCCTTTCACTCATGGTTTCGGGCCACTGAAAGATGATGCGATGGGTTTGGATTTCAGCACAGGGAGAGTGTGTGGGACGGGGATTTACAGCTTTGAGGAATGAGAGAGGAAATAATGTTCCATAGAAAGTAGAGCTATCTGATCTGAATTTCTATCCTGTAATTACAGTGATAACTTTTATAAACTCCTTTTACAGGGGAGGATTTGCAGAGGGAAACTCAAACCAAAGATCACGTCAAGATCTGACAGAGTCACTCGATTCATCAGGACCTGAATATCATCGGCCTTTGAATGTGGAAGGAGAAATGTTTGTCTGTTCTATCCGTGGGAGAAGATTTCAAACATCAGTGTGAGTGGAAAAGCACCGAGACACACACACCCGAGTGAGAGTGTTCCAGTGCACTGACTGTGGAAAGAGCTTTAACCAGTTACACAGCCTGAAAAAACATCGCACCATTCACAGCGGGGAGAAACCGTACACGTGTTCTGTGTGTGGACGAGGTTTCAACTGATCGTCCAACCTGGAGAGACACAAGGACACCCGGACCATGGAGAAACCGTGGAAATGTGGGGACTGTGGGAAGGGATTCAATTCCCCTTCAGAGCTGGAAACTCATCGACACAGTCACACCGGGGAGAGGCCGTTCACCTGCTCCGTGTGTGGGAAGGGATTCGCTCAGTCATCCACCCTGCTGACACACCAGCGAGTTCACTCTGATGAGAGACCTTTTAAATGTTCTGACTGTGAGATGAGGTTTAAAAGCAAAATTAATCTGCTGATACACCAACGCACTCACACTGGGGAGAGGCCGTTCACCTGCTCCGTGTGTGGGAAGGGATTCGCTCAGTCATCCACCCTGCTGACACACCAGCGAGTTCACTCTGATGAGAGACCTTTTAAATGTTCTGACTGTGAGATGAGGTTTAAAAGCAAAATTAATCTGCTGATACACCAACGTACCCACACTGGGGAGAGGCCGTTCACCTGCTCCGTGTGTGGGAAGGGATTCACTATTTCATCCAGCCTCCAGACACACCAGCGAGTTCACACTGGGGAGAGGCCTTTTAAATGTTCTGACTGTGAGAAAAGGTTTAAATGCAAAAGGAATCTGCTGACACACCAATGTACCCACACTGGGGAGAGGCCATTCTCCTGCTCCGTGTGTGGGAAGGGATTCACTCAGTCATCCACCCTGCTGACACACCAGCGAGTTCACACTGGGGAGAGCCCGTTCACCTGCTCCGTGTGTGGGAAGGGATTCACTCAGTCATCCGTCCTCCTGACACACCAGCGAGTTCACACAGGGGAGAGGCCGTTCACCTGCTCCGTGTGTGGGAACGGATACACTCGGTCATCCAGCCTCCAGACACACCAGCGAGTTCACTCTGATGAGAGATCTTTTAAATGTTCTGACTGTGAGAAGAGGTTTAAAAGCAAAAGTAATCTGCTGACACACCAACGCACTCACACTGGGGAGAGACCGTTCATCTGCTCTGTGTGTGGGAAGGGATTCACTCAGTCATCTGAGCTTCTGACACACCAGCGAGTTCACACTGGGGAGAGGCCTTTTAAATGTTCTGACTGTGAGAAGAGGTTTAAAAGCAAAAGTAATCTGCTGACACACCAACGCACTCACACTGGGGAGAGACCGTTCATCTGCTCTGTGTGTGGGAAGGGATTCACTCGGTCATCTCACCTCCTGACACACCAGCCAGTTCACACTAATGAGAGACCTTTTAAATGTTCTGACTGTGAGAAGAGGTTTAAAAGCAAAATTGAACTGCTGAAACACCAACGCACCCACACTGGGGAGAGGCCGTTCATCTGCTCTGTGTGTGGGAAGGGATTCACTCGGTCATCTGAGCTTCTGACACACCAGCGAGTTCACACTGGGGAGAGGCCGTTCATCTGCACCGTGTGTAGGAAGAGATTCACTCAGTCATCCAACCTGCTGACACACCAGCGAGTTCACACTGGGGAGAGGCCGTTCACCTGCTCAGTGTGTGGGAAGAGATTCACTCAGTCATCACACGTGCTGAGACACCAGCGAGTTCACGAAATGAGCAGGTCCAACGAGCCGGTCTGTAACACAGGCCAATGACTCAGTGCAGCTCGTTACCCAGTCACTGGGCTCCGTTATAGCCTCTCCTGTCAGTAACACACAAAGAGAAATTGTAAATCTGAAACAGAAAGAGATAATGTATAACACTTCATATCAACCACCAGTTTTTCCCTCTTTCCGGCTTTTAAAACAATCTCACAGTTTGTCAAACCCGAAACAGCCTCTGGGATTTGCTGATTGAGAATTTCCGAGGAAATTGGGACCGTCACGAAGTATCGGAACAAATGTCCCCGCTGAGGTTTCGGGGTTGTTACTGGTTTATTTATATCAGTGAGTGACCAATTTTAAACTAGGTGAGGGTCTAAACCTAAGGTAAGAGCCTGGGATAGACAAGAGATTCTTCAATGTATCAAGTTAAATTACACTGATTCCACCAACACTGGACATCACATCCCTCAAACATTGTTACCTGTTACTGTATAAAACTGGTGAGGGTGGAAATGGGAAATAACTGCAAAAAACTTCATTGTATCAAAGTTAATTCTGATCATTATTATTATACAAACATTCTACAGCCGGTCCCTTAAAAAGGACCCAATATCAAACCAGTCCCCAGTCCTTGGGCCTGTGCCTATGTTGTGATTTGCACCCGCTTCTGACTGACTTGGTATCAGACGCACTCCCGTCAACAGTAAACGGATGGAGCCGGATCCAGAAGAGAAAAATGAGGACCGAGCTCCGCGGTTCTCCCAGAGTGCGGGAGGCGGAGTAACAGCAGCAGACAGAGAGATCTCTCTAAACCAGCCGCTGCCGCCGGAGAGAAGCGAGTCCCGTTCCGAGCCGTGTCTGTCAGGCGCCCGCTGACCCTCTCTTCACTGAAGGGGACCGATTCAGCACCAACTCACACACCCACCATTGGATCATTGAATCACCTTCAACACCTGAATTACATCACCACTTAATCCTCTGTACACGAGGAAATACAAACCTTGTCCACGCAACCTGTCCTCATAATGTAACCATTTTAGCCCCGGTATCATTCTGGTCTTTCTGCGCTGCACCTCCTGCAAGGCCAATATATCCTTCCTGAGGTCTGGTGCCCAGGACTGAATGCCGTGCTCTAAATGTGGCCTCAACAGAGTTTATAGAATTGTAACATAAATTCCACCCTTTTGAATTCCAGTTCCCTTGAGATAAAGGCCGACATTCCATTAGCCATTTTAATTATTTTTTGCACCTGTCTGCCAACTCTTCGTGATTTCCCGAAGTATCTCTGCTCACCCACAGTTCCTGGCTTCTCACCATTTTGAAAATACTCTGATTTATCTTGCTTCGGGCCAAAGTGGATGGCCTCACACTTCCCCAGATTGAAACTTTGAACACTCTGGGGCTCTTTTGTATAGAAAAGAGAAGGCTGAGGGTGACCTGATACAGGACTTTAAGATTATGCAACGGTTTGATCGGTCAGATGTCGATAAGGTGTTTGTACTTTTGGGAGTGGGGACGTCAAAACGTAGGGCCATGAATATAATAGTCATCAATAAATCCAATCTGGCATTCAAGAGAAACATATTTATCCAGAGAGTCGTTAGAATGTGCAGCTCACTCCCACAAGGAGTAGTTAAGGCGAATCGCATGGATGCATTTACGGTGAAGCTGGATAAACACATGGAGGAGAAAGGAATATTCAGGTTTGCTCATCGGGTTAGATGAAGAGGGGTTGGAGGAGGCTCGTCTGCAGTATAGTCTAGTTGGGCCGAATTGCCTGTTTCTGTGATGTACATTCGATGTAATTCTATGTAAGCTCCATCTGACACAGTTTTACCAACTCACTGAATCTATCAATTTCCTTTTATAACTTTATGCTCCCATCCACACTACTCACTGCGCCAAACTTGGTGTCGTCGACAAACCTGGATATACCGCTCTCTGTTCCTTTATCTGCCTCATTTATGCAGATCCCTGGGGGACACCACTAATCAAATCCTGTCAATTTGAGTACATACCTATTAACCCTCCTCTCTGTCCCCAACTCCAAATCAACTCCCTCCCCATGTCAATGGGTTGCTTTGAATTCCACATGTTCTCATTTCTGTTAACAGTCTCTGATGTTAAACCTTATCGAATGCCTCTGGAAGTCAATATACACATAACCCCCACAGACACTCCATTATTTACCACATTAGTTACATCTTCAAAAAGGTCAACTAGTTTTGTTAGACTTGACTTACACTTTACAAATCCATGCTGGCTCTCTCTGATCAATTCAGGTTTATCCAAGTGCTCAGTCATTCTTTCCCTAATAACAGATACTGGTAACTTCCCCACAACAGACGTCAGACTAATAGGTCTATAATTTCCTGCTTTATCTCTCCTACCCTTCGTATAAAACGGAATGACATTGGCAATTTTTTCAATCCATGGAACAATTCCTGAATCAAGAGAGTTTTGAACGATCATGACTAAAGCATGTACAATTTCCTCACCTATTCCCCTTAGTCCCCTGGGATGGTCACCATCAGGCCCTGGAGATTTGTCTATCTTAATCTAATTATTTTCTCCAATACCATTATTTTACTTACACTGAATCCCCTTGATTTATTTTCAGTTTTCCTCGTGCCTCTGGTACATTATCCTCATGATTTTCTGTGAGTATTTAGCAAGTCTGCCATTTCTTGAATTTCAATTACAATATCACCCCTATCCATCTTTAAGGGCCCACATTACTCTTCGTCACCCTTCTTTCTCTTAATATACGTGTAAAAACCTTGAAAGTTGTCCTTAATTTCACTCACAAGTTTTTCTCGTTTTCCCTCTTTGCACCTTTTACAATTTTTTTTTCATTTCAGCACCACAATAAACAACTCTTCACTGTGAAATTTGCTCAATTAGTTCTTCAGTGTCAGAGCGAGAATTGTCCATCCCTAATTTATTTAAAGTAACAAACACAAGCACAAATATTCATTTGTGTATCAAAGCACTGATGGACACAGAAAGATAAACACAGCTTGAAACGCAGTCAGTATCGGGATTCACAGGGAAACTGGCAAGTGAAACAGACAAAGATCAAACAGTCTGAGCCCACAACAGAATGTGACGTGTAGCTGATAGATATTAATGAGAGGAGGTGGGAAATGATCCCATGACTTGGCTCTGTGGCTCAGTTGGTTAAAGCACTTGTCCAGGAAACAAGAGGTCCTGGGTTCAAACTCCCAGCGGTGCCTTTGTTTAATTCATGGTGTTCAGTGAATTTTGGAAGGAAAAACGCACAGTATGGTGTTTGTGTTTTGTTCAGGAGCCAACACGGAACTGATCAGGAAGTCTCTTCAAAAATGCCTTTTCATTATACAGACAGCCCTCTCATAGAATGTGTCCGTAACACGTTCTTGTTTCTGGGCTCGTTGAGTTCGGGGTATAATTCTCGATTCGAGGTTCATACCCTGGAGAATCCCTAATTTAACCCTAGACTTTTGATCTTGACGTGCGGTTCAAACTTTGCAAAGAGAAAAATAAATCCCCAAATCACTCCACCTGAATCTCAAGCACTTTCGGAAGAAGTTCAGTTCAAAGAATCAGGAATTTAAAGGCACCTCAATGACCTGCACTTTCATTGCATTCGACCTTGAAACCGCTCTGGGCTTTCATCTCACTGAAGCAGAGTGTGGCCGCTCTGTATCTGTGAGCATGTCGGTGACGAGGTTAGCTCTGATATTGGTCGCTTTCAATTTTTAAGATCTCGCCAAGCTCAGGGAAAAGAAACCGAGAATCGAATTGTCCCTGTAAGTGATGAATTGAAGGGATTGGTGCTCCAAGCAGATCTGGAAAATTCACAGTGCGGTCGCTCAGGAATTCCAAATCCACCCTCTGGCCACTCGGCGATCATATTAACTGAACTTTACTCTGGCCCAGTGTCACCGCGCTGAAATCGAGTATTTCTCCGGCACGTTTCTCTTAACTTCACAGTTGCTGCTTTAAGAGTGAAGACCGGCTTGTTGGATTTTCACTCCTGCAAGCTCCAACTCTTGATTTTGTAAAAGTAAACTGACAGTAGACAGCTGTTATATTGGTCACTGCAGCCTCAAGGTTTAGCTCAGTGAATTACTGATTTAGCGGATGATTTTTCCACCTGACTCGGTGGCGCAATCGGTTGGCGCAAAAGTTTGATGATTCGAGTCCTTATTTTATTTTTCCTCAGGATTCATCGTATCAAAATTCCAGGGTTTCAATGTGTGTTTTGTCTGCAAGAAAATGTACCGTGATCATTGCCGGCTGAGCAGGGCTGATATTCCACCATTTACCCTGCGGTCGGAAATCAGGCACATGAATCATATAAAGGAATGGAACATTGGCTTCACGGAAATCACAATTCATCTTGAGACAAGCCCCCGAAAGGCCCGAAGGGAGGTCACACTCGCAGTAGGAGAGCTGGTTCACTGTGACAGAGAGATTACTGTAGTGAGTGAGACCAGACTGTTTCTATTTTCAGAGAATAAATGTCACACCCTTTATTTTGGAAAAGCAAAACGGTGGGGATTTTTGTCATAGCCCGATGCCTTTCGTGTCGTATCAGATGTTCCTCGTTGCGTTACTTTCATCTTCATCGGAGAACCGGTTCGGGCGTTCCTGTGATAAACGGCGACAATTGCCTGTTAATGTTAAATTTAACAACGGCTGCACTGAGCTTTTAATCGCACTCTTAAGATCCAGTCTGTAAAATGATGAAATTTCATCACATGCAAAGCACAAAAATCTTATTAAAGTTTTGTCTGTCTGTCTCTCGGTAACCATGTCGGCATCTCCTTCAGTCTGAAACAGAACGTTATTGGTTGATTAATGGTGATCAAAACAGTCATTCAACTACGAACAGGGTTTAATTAGCTTCATGTAATTATTTATTAAGTTCATAACTCTTGTTAAAGTTAATTCTCTGACTGGGAATGGAACCACGCGGTGATGGGAGCACTGAATTTTAACCACCAGTCCATCGGGGAGCTCCCAGGATTGAGCACGAGATAAAGTGGAACTGATAACATTTATTTTTCTTTCACTCTTCCGTGATTCATTCAGCTCTGTGTTTATTCTCAGGCCTCTTATCTCTTCCCTTCTTTTCAGCTTCTGACTGCGGATATTCCTCTGGTCAAATATGAATAATATAGAATATCTCACAGCCCCGCTATATTTGCTCTTTCTCTGTACAGTTTTGTACAAAATCAAACTGTCGGCAGATACCGACAGTGTCTCTCCCTCACTCCCCACAGGAGCAGCAGGAGATGACACTTTAAACTGCCAGTTGCTTCAAACGATGCCCGATAGACCTGCGTTGCCTTGCAGTTTTCCCAGCAGCTGCATTGATTCGATGCGTGAATTTTGGAAATGGAAACATGTCCATCAGCAGCTTGTGGGAGTATTTTCCCTCACTTTCCATTCCATGTCCATGCCGACTTGCACTTGGTGCTGTCATTGCCTGAACATCACCTTCTGTCCCGATAGTAGTTCGAACAGAAAATGCCATTTTGTGCGAGCAGCTTGTCTGACACGAAAATGACCTGAATTACAAAGGGGCGAGTGGGAAAGGCCGCGTTGGTCTGCTTGTTCACAGCAAAGAATTTTCAGCGTTTCCTTGTGGTTCAGTGTTTAGGATTCGGAGCTTTCATCACCACGGCAACGGTTCGATTGTCGGTCTCAACATCTGCATATTATCCACTCTACCATAAGTGGACTGGACTCAAATTGCTGATTTTTCACTGTGAGGGTGAAGAGACATAAATGTGTGGACATTAGTTACGAATTCATCAGCTGGGTTGCACCTTTGCTTCTCCCACCGTCTCAGTCTTTCCATCTTTACCCTTCACTGCCGGTGTTCCAGGTTCGATCATCCGTGGCCGTTCAACGAAGCCTGAGAAGTCCATGAGGGAAAAACACAGAGAGACAGAGACAAGGTGGGATCAAAGTACAGGAAGAAATAGGATCAATGTCAAGTTCTGCGAACGGGCAGAATTTAAGATGGAGCTTGGGAGAGATTCCTTCACGTGTCTTGCAATTTTGCAAGAGACCATTGGGCTCCGAATTAAAAGCATGAGCCGCGCTGGAGAGTCTCTCTGAGAGAGGGAATGCGGTTCGTCAACTCCAGTTCATCGTTATTTGAGCAGTAAACAAACCTTTAAGAAGTAGCGCTGCGAGGAGGATTCGAACGTACGCAGGAAAACCCCAGTGGATTTCGAGTCCAACGCCTTAACCACTCGGCCATCGCAGCTACAAACATCTGTTATGCACGGCTGTAAATCAGAATGTGTAGGTTTATCACAAGCGATCTGTGATACAATGTTCTCTCCGACAGGTGAAAGGCCCTGATCCCTGGTCTGTGCTGATTCCCTGATAGTTTACTGGGTAAAGGCCCTGATCCCTGGTCTGTGCTGATTCTCTGATAGTTTACTGGGTAAAGGCCCTGATCCCTGGTCTGTGCTTATTCCCTGATAGTTTAGTGGGATTCATTCTGTATCTCTCAGTCTCTGGTACTGTGTGTGAGTGTGGGATTCATTCTGTATCTGTCACTCACTGATACTGTGTGTGAACTTGGGATTGATTCTGTATCTTGTCAGCATTGTGTGTGAGAGTTTGTGATTCATTCTTTATAGGCAGTCTCTCATACTGTGTGTTAGTGTGGGATTCTTTCGGTATCTGTCAGTCTCTGTTTCTCCATGTGAGTGTGGGACTCATTCTGTATATACAGTCCCCAGTACTGTATGTGGGAGTTGAATTCATCCTAAATGTGCAGTTACTCATACTGCATGTTAATGTGGGATTCATACTGTACCTATCAGTCCCTGGTACTTGATGAGAGTGTGGGATTAACTCTGTGTCTGTCAGTCTCTAGTACTGTATGTGAGTTTGGGATTCCTTCTGTATCTGAGTGTTGGATTCATTCTGTGTCTGTACGTAATTATTCTTTCAGATTACATTATTGCGTTCAATACTTTAGCTTTAATATCTTAATGTTTGAAGAGTTTTACTCCTTATTTAATTTGTAAATATGGACGAACTTTAGGATTTAATGTTGGAGGTTTTAATCAGATAATTTGTGTGCTTTTTGGTATTAAATCTGTATCTCTGTGAGTACTATTGTGGATGATAATGAATCTTTCAAACGGATAAGGGAACATTTTTGAATTGGTTTGTAATGTGTAGATCAGTCTGTAGAAATGGAATTGATACTGTATCTTTCAGCCTAATATTGTATGAGATTTTTGGACTGGTATATAATGTGTATCTCAGTCTGCACTAATAGAATTGATACTCGATCTTTAAATTTCATTCTACGAGTGCATTCTGAACTGGAATCCAATTTGTTTCTCAGGTTTACTATCTTTCAGTATTTCTCAATCGATACTGTACATGAGGTTTGGATTTGTATGCAATTTGTAGCAAATGGTACACTTTTCGAATGGATATTGCATGTATTAAAGTCATGTGTGAGAGAGTTCTGGGCTAGTATTCAATTGGAATCTCGGGTACATTATTGGGATTCATTCTGTCCCTTTCAATCGGATACCATGTGTGATTTCTCTCTGGTATTTAATTCGTAGCTATGTTGCCCTATTGTGAGATTGACACAGTGCCTTTCAATCTGAGAGTGTGATTTTGGACTGGGATTTTTGTATCTACCTGTCAGCGGGACAGAGTTCGGGGCAAATGGAACAGTGTCTGCCTCACCCGCTCTGTTTGAATGTTGGATTGAAATTGTGTCTCTGGAACTTGGGATCAGTGTGGGACTGACTACTTCTACTGTCTGAGACTGTGGAACAGATGACCTGTCTGTGTCTCTGTGCTCTGTGGGTGATAATGTACCTCCTGTGTGTGAGAAGGAGCTGGCTGCACTCCTCCTTGTGCCTCGGGTGGAGGAAACATCACATTCATTCTGGATCATTCAAGGATTCGCCTGTGGAAAGAAAAATGATCTCTTGTAACTCAAGAAACGGTTTAATATCTCTGCTAATGATCATTTTGAATATCCACAAATGAAAACCAGTGATACAAACAGTGTCAGTGTCTGACTCCACTGCAGCACTCAGCTTCTGCACACCAGGTGTGTTGGGCTGTTTTCCAACAATTTCGTGACATCCAGACACAACCCAACCCCTGCACTGATCCATGAATGGGACTACCCGATGGGGCAGGGACCTTTGTCCAGGTCAGGTTTCTAATCCCCTCTCCCATGGGACTAACCGTTCAACCGAAAATAAACAGCCGCTGTTTAAATTGTGTCCTTCACACTTCTCACCTGATGCCTGCAATAGATGCTCTTTGTATAACTCCCCACATCCTTACTGTCCGGCTCTGTTCCCACTCTTCACTGTCCAATAACAATAAACAGGGTGAGACTGGAACTAAACCAGGACCATTCACTCCTGGTTTGGGGAGTGAAAGCAGCAATGGTTTTAATAGCAGGTTCTTCCCATTCTCTCTCCCTTCCCCTGGACACACCCTGTCCACACACAGCCCGAGAATGACCTCTCCCTTCCCCCCCTCTCACTCCATGTTCCGGGACCAGTTCCTGATCCACTCCGCCTCTTACAAACAGCCCCCGGACTCCCCCTGCCCTTCCCCCGGACTCAATGCCGATCTCTGAGCCCATCTGCGGACACGGTCCCGGAGCGATGAGCTGCTGTAACGAGGCTGCTCTTTGCTCCCTTCCCCCGGGGGCCGTGATCTCTCCATTCCCGCCTGTCTGAGCAAAGGAAGTGGGTCTGGGGGAAAGGTCAGAGGGAATGGGCTCCACAGGCAGTGCAGGAACAGGCACCAGAATGGGAAACAGATGGGATTCCACCAGTGCCTAACGCTGGAATCCAGACTGACTTTACAATCTCCAACTATTAAACTCGAGGTTTCCATCCCTGCTGTTTCTCTCGGGCTCTTTTGATGGGAAAGAGTCTTTCAGAGATAAAGTGAGCGGCTGTGGAATGAGCCAATGGGTTCTGTTCATTCTTGGCTCCCTGACTGATAAAGTAACGTTTGACTCCGAAACTGGAGGGAGGATTCCTCAAACCAATCCTGGAGAAACGGGGGAGGAAAGTGGGAGTCGGTGTATTTGCTGGGACCGTGTAGGATTAATATCAGGCAGCAACAGTCCCAGTTTATTTCAATCGGAGTGAAACTCTCGGTCACTGAGAGTAATACAGAACGGCCCTGAGCTGCAAGATTGCAGAGGGGACAACATGCAAGAGAGGGTTAAATGTGTGACACTGTCCCTGAGAGTGGGATTAATAATGTGTCTGTCTCTGAAATAATATCAGTGAGAGATGAGACTGCATCTTCTGTCACTCCATCTTGGAATAGAAATTGGGATGGAATATTTTCCAATTTGTTACTGGGTGAAAACGGGACATTACAGGTCAGTTTCTCTCTCTCTCTCTTTTGAACAGCATATGATGGTGGGATACTGTTACTGAGAGTGATACAGAGACACTGATAGGAAGTGTAATTCTGATACTGTGCCTGTCTGTTTTTATCTCTCTCTAGCGCTGTACATGAAGGTGGAATATTGTTACTGAGTGTGAAACGGATACACTGATGGGAAGTGTGAGACTGATACTGTGTCTGTTTGTCTGTGTGTCTCTCTCTGTCTGTCTGTCTTTCTCTCTCCCCAGTGCTGTACAAGGAGGCGGGATACTGTTACTGAGCGTAATATAGACACACTGATAGAAAGGGAAAGACTGATTCTGTGTCTGTGAACAGACCTCCGGTGCTATTGGTGTCCCTTTTACTGTATATCAACCGGTCTGACGGGGCATTCATCATTCGCCTGTCCTGTAAGGAAAGGTGGAGAGAAACCGTCTGTAACTGTCTGACACTGGACTGTCTGTGAGCGTTGAATTTATTCAGTCACTATTCGTGTCTGGGTGTTGAGAACGGGATGGAGACGACACCAGTTACTATTATCTGACAGTCAGTCAGTTTAGCAGGAGAGAGAAACACAGAGAGACTGGAGGAGCCCAGAGCGGATAATTTGTATTTTCATCTTAACCAAACGGACAATACAATAATGTAAAAGGAGGAGGACAAGGTGAGGCACAGACAGCATTGAGTCTCATTTCACTATGGACGGACGCAGGACTTGTCCCAGGTGAGGGTTTGTGTTTAAAGATCACTTCACTAAAAACACCTTGACGATCTGGGGTTACAGACGGACATGACGGGCAGGAAAAGACCAGCTGGTTCATCAATCCTGCCCCACATACCTGGAGCATCGTGACTGGACACTTCCTACACACCACCAGCCCCACCCGCCGGGAACATGGAATCTCCTGGGAGCGGTTACAAACCAGAAAAAAATCCAGGGCCAATAAGGAGGGGAAATTCTGGGAAATTCCTCCCCTACTCCCTCAGGCTATCGAATCGAGTCCAGTGGATCACACTGACCATGCATTGGTTAACTGTAAAACCACTCACCTTCCTTCTCGAGGGAAATTAGGGATGGGCAATAAATGCTGGCCTCGCCAGCGACGCCCACATCCCGTGAACGAATAAAAAAAATATGATGCAATCTCTGCCCCAGTCAAGAACCAGTCCAGATCCCTCGAGAAGGCGGAGAGAGAGTCAGCACCCACCGCACCAGAGAGGGTCAGCACCCACCGCACCAGAGAGAGTCAGCACTCACCGCACCAGAGAGAGTCAGCACTCACCGCACCAGAGAGAGTCAGAGTCAGCACCCACCGCACCAGAGAGAGTCAGCACCCACCGCACCAGAGAGAGTCAGCACTTACCGCACCAGAGAGAGTCAGATTCAGCACCCACCGCACCAGAGAGAGTCAGCACTCACCGCACCAGAGAGAGTCAGCACTCACCGCACCAGAGAGAGTCAGCACTCACCGCACCAGAGAGAGTCAGAGTCAGCACCCACCGCACCAGAGAGAGTCAGCACCCACCGCACCAGAGTCGGCACCCACCGCACCAGAGAGAGTCAGCACCCACCGCACCAGAGAGAGTCAGAGTCAGCACCCACCGCACCAGAGAGAGTCAGCACCCACCGCACCAGAGTCGGCACCCACCGCACCAGAGAGAGTCAGCACCCAGCGCACCAGAGAGGGTCAGCACCCACCGCACCAGAGAGGGTCAGCACCCACCGCACCAGAGAGAGTCAGCACCCACCGCACCAGAGAGGGTCAGCACCCACCGCACCAGAGAGGGTCAGCACCCACCGCACCAGAGAGAGTCAGCACCCACCGCACCAGAGAGAGTCAGCGCCCACCGCACCAGAGAGGGTCAGCGCCCACCGCACCAGAGAGGGTCAGCGCCCACCGCACCAGAGAGGGTCAGCGCCCACCGCACCAGAGAGAGTCGGCGCCCAGCGCACCGGAGAGAGTCGGCACCCACCGCACCGGAGAGAGTCAGCGCCCACCGCACCGGAGAGAGTCAGCGCCCACCGCACCGGAGAGAGTCAGCGCCCACCGCACCGGAGTCAGCACCCACCGCACCGGAGAGGGTCAGCACGCACCGCACCAGAGAGAGTCAGCACCCACCGCACCAGCCGGGAATACATTCCAGATGCTCAGTACTCTCTGGGAAAAGAAGAAGCTCCCAACATCCAGACTATTCTTCCCTCTTTGTGGTCGGAACGCCGGTCCGCTGCTTCCCCCCAATCTGTGAAACTGGAAATAATCGATCACTGGGCAAGCTGATCAACCATGAGATGGGAGCCATTGAAACACCGTGGGCGCTCTCCCATTGAATTATATTCTGTGCGGAGCGTTCGGTTTTTCGCGAGGTGAAGAAACTCTTGTCTCTCCTTGTGTGTAAATGTGAGGCGAGTCTCAGATGATATTCTCACAGTTGAATACAAAATTTGAAATGTAACTTGTTTGGAGATGCCGGGGATTGAACCCGGGACCTCATACATGCAAAGCATGCGCTCTTCCACTGAGCTACATCCCCACGGGGCAAAAGGTACCTGAGAAATAAACAAGCAGACACTTTAGAAGTGAAGCCGTGAGCTTTCTGCTCCGTCTCTCCAGGACATCGAGATGCCCAGCGGTCCCGCGTGTTCACAATGTTCAACCTCTGCTTCAGTTCACGGGGTTTCTGCTCCTCTTTACTTTGAACTTTCCAAAAAAAAGTCTGTGGAAATAAAAAAACCCAATCGCTAATGGTCAGTGACAAGGCTGAAATCGAACCTCTGAATCATAAAGTGAGATGGAAGAATGACAGAGCGTCAAACAGGAACAAGAGCTGGGACTGCTCGCTCGATATTGCACCGTCACACATTCCCCTCAGTCGGCGGCTGCTTTGAGTTGAGCTGTTGAGGGGACCGAGAGATGAAGTCCCGCTCCGGGACAATTTAATGCTTGTGGAGCCTCAGAAGTTGGAACTCGCTGAGCTCAAAAAGCGTCATTCAACTTTCCGTGGGTAATTCTGGTGAAAAACTATTGAGGAAGACGCTGGGAGTTGAACCCAGGACCTCAACACATGCAAAACATGCGCTCGACCACTGAACTAAATCCCCAGATTGCATAAAACTCGAACCAAGGAAAGAAAAACTGATTGTCCTCAGTTTATGAGGCCACCCGTGGTGGGTGTGCACTCCGCTCACTGCATTTTACTGGAAAAATAATCAATTTATATTCTGTAACTATCCCCCACTCACTGCATTTTACTGGAGAAATAATCAATTTATATTATGTAACTATCCCCCACTCACTGCATTTTACTGGAGAAATAATCAATTTATATTATGTAACTATCCCCCACTCACTGCATTTTACTGGAGAAATAATCAATTTATATTATGTAACTATGCCCCACTCACTGCATTTTACTGGAGAAATAATCAATTTATATTATGTAACTATCCCCCACTCACTGCATTTCACTGGAGAAATAATCAATTTATATTCTGTAACTATCCCCCACCAGGTTTTAGCTGTTGTCAGAAATAGTCCCTTCGTGGTCGCCAATTGTAGGATTTAAACCACTATTTTCAGGATTATAATCTAATCCAATCTAAGGACTGGTTCCTGACAACAACAAGATCACCACTGGTACTGGTATTACGGTTAAAGGCAAAACCGATTTATTAATCACATCACAATTAGTGCAAAAAGGTGATACTGAACAAAGAGAAATAGTGAGTGTTCCTTGAAACCTCGGGAGTGTCCCTCCAAGTGACGACGGTGCGGTCTCTCTCTCTCTCTCTCTCTGTCCCTCCAAGTGACTACGGTGTGGTCTCTCTCTCTCTCTCTCTCTATCCCTCCAAGTGACTACGGTGCGGTCTCTCTCTCTCTCTCTCTCTGTCCCTCCAAGTGACGACGGTGCAGTCTCTCTCTCTCTCTCTCTATCCCTCCAAGTGACTACGGTGCGGTCTCTCTCTCTCTCTCTCTCTATCCCTCCAAGTGACTACAGTGCAGTGTCTCTCTCTCTCTCTCTGTCCCTCCAAGTGACTACGGTGCGCTCTCTCTCTCTCTCTCTCTATCCCTCCAAGTGACTATGGTGCGGTCTCTCTCTCTCTCTCTCTGTCCCTCCAAGTGACTACAGTGCGGTGTCTCTCTCTCTCTCTCTGTCCCTCCAAGTGACTACGGTGCGCTCTCTCTCTCTCTCTATCCCTCCAAGTGACTACAGTGCGGTCTCTCTCTCTCTCTCTATCCCTCCTAGTGACTACGGTGCGGTCTCTCTCTCTCTCTCTCTCTATCCCTCCAAGTGACTACGGTGCGGTCTCTCTCTCTCTCTCTCTCTCTATCCCTCCAAGTGACTACGGTGCGGTCTCTCTCTCTCTCTCTCTATCCCTCCAAGTGACTACGGTGCGGTCTCTGTCTCTCTCTCTCTATCCCTCCAAGTGACTACGGTGCGGTCTCTGTCTCTCTCTCTCTATCCCTCCAAGTGACTACAGTGCGGTCTCTCTCTCTCTCTCTCTATCCCTCCAAGTGACTACGGTGCGGTCTCTCTCTCTCTCTCTCTGTCCCTCCAAGTGACTACGGTGCGGTCTCTCTCTCTCTCTCTCTCTCTATCCCTCCAAGTGACTACGGTGCGGTCTCTCTCTCTCTCTCTCTATCCCTCCAAGTGACTACGGTGCGGTCTCTCTCTCTGTCCCTCCAAGTGACTGCGGTGCGGTCTCTCTCTCTCTCTCTCTCTCTCTATCCCTCCAAGTGACTACGCTGCGGTCTCTCTCTCTCTCTCTCTCTCTGTCCCTCCAAGTGACTGCGGTGCGGTCTCTCTCTCTCTCTATCCCTCCAAGTGACTACGCTGCGGTCTCTCTCTCTCTCTCTCTGTCCCTCCAAGTGACTACGGTGCGGTCTCTCTCTCTCTCTCTATCCCTCCAAGTGACTACGGTGCGGTCTCTCTCTCTCTCTCTCTGTCCCTCCAAGTGACTACGGTGCGGTCTCTCTCTCTCTCTCTCTCTGTCCCTCCAAGTGACTACGGTGCGGTCTTTCTCTCTCTCTCTCCCTCTATCCCTCCAAGTGACTACGGTGTGGTCTCTCTCTCTCTCTCTCTCTATCCCTCCAAGTGACTACGGTGCGGTCTCTCTCTCTCTCTCTCTCTATCCCTCCAAGTGACTACGGTGCGGTCTCTCTCTCTCTCTCTCTCTATCCCTCCAAGTGACTACGGTGCGGTCTCTCTCTCTCTCTCTATCCCTCCAAGTGACTACGGTGCGGTCTCTCTCTCTCTCTCTATCCCTCCAAGTGACTACGGTGCGGTCTCTCTCTCTCTCTCTCTATCCCTCCAAGTGACTACGGTGCGGTCTCTCTCTCTCTCTCTCTATCCCTCCAAGTGACTACGGTGCGGTCTCTCTCTCTCTCTCTCTATCCCTCCAAGTGACTACGGTGCGGTCTCTCTCTCTATCCCTCCAAGTGACTACGGTGCGGTCTCTCTCTCTCTCTCTCTATCCCTCCAAGTGACTACGGTGCGGTCTCTCTCTCTCTCTCTCTGTCCCTCCAAGTGACTACGGTGCGGTCTCTCTCTCTCTCTCTCCCTCTATCCCTCCAAGTGACTACGGTGCGGTCTCTCTCTCTCTCTCTCTATCCCTCCAAGTGACTACGGTGCGGTCTCTCTCTCTCTCTCTCTATCCCTCCAAGTGACTACGGTGCGGTCTCTCTCTCTCTCTCTCTATCCGTCCAAGTGACTACGGTGCGGTCTCTCTCTCTCTCTCTCTATTCCTCCAAGTGACTACGCTGCGGTCTCTCTCTCTCTCTCTGTCCCTCCAAGTGACTACGGAGCGGTCTCTCTCTCTCTCTCTCTATCCCTCCAAGTGACTACGGTGCGGTCTCTCTCTCTCTCTCTCTCTATCCCTCCAAGTGACTACGGTGCGGTCTCTCTCTCTCTGTCTCTCTATCCCTCCAAGTGACTACGGTGCGGTCTCTCTCTCTCTCTCTCTCTATCCCTCCAAGTGACTACGGTGCGGTCTCTCTCTCTCTCTCTCTCTATCCCTCCAAGTGACTACGGTGTGGTCTCTCTCTCTCTCTGTCCCTCCAAGTGACTACGGTGCGGTGTCTCTCTCTCTCTCTCTCTATCCCTCCAAGTGACTACGGTGCGGTCTCTCTCTCTCTCTCTCTCTATCCCTCCAAGTGACTACAGTGCGGTCTCTCTCTCACTCTCTCTATCCCTCCAAGTGACTACAGTGCGGTCTCTCTCTCTCTCTCTATCCCTCCAAGTGACTACGGTGCGGTCTCTCTCTCTCTCTCTCTATCCCTCCAGGTGACTACGGTGCGGTCTCTCTCTCTCTCTCTCTCCATCCCTCCAAGTGACTACGGTGTGGTCTCTCTCTCTCTCTCTATCCCTCCAAGTGACTACGCTGCGGTCTCTCTCTCTCTCTCTCTCTGTCCCTCCAAGTGACTACGGTGCGGTCTCTCTCTCTCTCTCTATCCCTCCAAGTGACTACAGTGCGGTCTCTCTCTCTCTCTCTCTATCCCTCCAAGTGACTACGGTGCGGTCTCTCTCTCTCTCTCTATCCCTCCAAGTGACTATGGTGCGGTCTCTCTCTCTCTCTCTCTCTCTCTATCCCTCCAAGTGACTACGGTGCAGTCTCTCTCTCTCTCTCTATCCCTCCAAGTGACTACGGTGCGGTCTCTCTCTCTCTCTCTCTCTATCCCTCCAAATGACTACGGTGCGGTCTCTCTCTCTCTCTCTATCCCTCCAAGTGACTACGGTGCAGTCTCTCTCTCTCTCTCTATCCCTCCAAGTGACTACGGTGCGGTCTCTCTCTCTCTCTCTCTATCCCTCCAAATGACTACGGTGCAGTCTCTCTCTCTCTCTCTATCCCTCCAAGTGACTACAGTGCGGTCTCTCTCTCTCTCTCTCTCTCTGTCCCTCCAAGTGACTACGGTGCGGTCTCTCTCTCTCTCTCTCTATCCCTCCAAGCGACTATGGTGCGGTCTCTCTCTCTCTCTCTCTGTCCCTCCAAGTGACTACGGTGCGGTCTCTCTCTCTCTCTCTCTATCCCTCCAAGTGACTATGGTGCGGTCTCTCTCTCTCTCTCTCTATCCCTCCAAGTGACTACGGTGCGGTCTCTCTCTCTCTCCATCCCTCCAAGTGACTACGGTGCGGTCTGTCTCTCTCTCTCTCCCTCCAAGTGACTATGGTGCGGTCTCTCTCTCTCCCTCTATCCCTCCAAGTGACTACGGTGCGGTCTCTCTCTCTCTCTCTCTATCCCTCCAAGTGACTACGGTGCGGTCTCTCTCTCTCTCTCTCTATCCCTCCAAGTGACTACGGTGCGGTCTGTCTCTCTCTCTCTCCCTCCAAGTGACTATGGTGCGGTCTCTCTCTCTCTCTCTATCCCTCCAAGTGACTACGCTGCGGTCTCTCTCTCTCTCTCTCTCTGTCCCTCCAAGTGACTACGGTGCGGTCTCTCTCTCTCTCTCTATCCCTCCAAGTGACTACAGTGCGGTCTCTCTCTCTCTCTCTCTCTATCCCTCCAAGTGACTACGGTGCGGTCTCTCTCTCTCTCTCTATCCCTCCAAGTGACTATGGTGCGGTCTCTCTCTCTCTCTCTCTATCCCTCCAAGTGACTACGGTGCAGTCTCTCTCTCTCTCTCTATCCCTCCAAGTGACTACGGTGCGGTCTCTCTCTCTCTCTCTCTCTATCTATCCCTCCAAATGACTACGGTGCGGTCTCTCTCTCTCTCTCTCTCTATCCCTCCAAGTGACTATGGTGCGGTCTCTCTCTCTCTCTCTCTATCCCTCCAAGTGACTATGGTGCGGTCTCTCTCTCTCTCTCTCTCTCTATCCCTCCAAGTGACTACGGTGCGGTCTCTCTCTCTCTCTCTCTCTATCCCTCCAAGTGACTACGGTGCGGTCTCTCTCTCTCTCTCTCTCTCTGTCCCTCCAAGTGACTACGGTGCGGTCTCTCTCTCTCTCTCTCTATCCCTCCAAGTGACTATGGTGCGGTCTCTCTCTCTCTCTCTCTATCCCTCCAAGTGACTACGGTGCGGTCTCTCTCTCTCTCTCTCTATCCCTCCAAGCGACTATGGTGCGGTCTCTCTCTCTCTCTCTCTGTCCCTCCAAGTGACTACGGTGCGGTCTCTCTCTCTCTCTCTCTATCCCTCCAAGTGACTATGGTGCGGTCTCTCTCTCTCTCTCTCTATCCCTCCAAGTGACTACGGTGCGGTCTCTCTCTCTCTCTCTCTATCCCTCCAAGTGACTACGGTGCGGTCTGTCTCTCTCTCTCTCCCTCCAAGTGACTATGGTGCGGTCTCTCTCTCTCCCTCTATCCCTCCAAGTGACTACGGTGCGGTCTCTCTCTCTCTCTCTCTATCCCTCCAAGTGACTACGGTGCGGTCTCTCTCTCTCTCTCTCTATCCCTCCAAGTGACTACGGTGCGGTCTGTCTCTCTCTCCCTCCCTTCAAGTGACTATGGTGCGGTCTCTCTCTCTCTCTCTATCCCTCCAAGTGACTACGCTGCGGTCTCTCTCTCTCTCTCTCTCTCTGTCCCTCCAAGTGACTACGGTGCGGTCTCTCTCTCTCTCTCTCTATCCCTCCAAGTCACTACGGTGCGGTCTCTCTCTCTCTCTCTATCCCTCCAAGTGACTATGGTGCGGTCTCTCTCTCTCTCTCTCTATCCCTCCAAGTGACTACGGTGCAGTCTCTCTCTCTCTCTCTATCCCTCCAAGTGACTACGGTGCGGTCTCTCTCTCTCTCTCTCTCTATCCCTCCAAATGACTACGGTGCGGTCTCTCTCTCTCTCTCTGTCCCTCCAAGTGACTATGGTGCGGTCTCTCTCTCTCTCTCTCTATCCCTCCAAGTGACTATGGTGCGGTCTCTCTCTCTCTCTCTCTATCCCTCCAAGTGACTACGGTGCGGTCTCTCTCTCTCTGTCCCTCCAAGTGACTACGGTGCGGTCTCTCTCTCTCTCTCCCTCCAAGTGACTATGGTGCGGTCTCTCTCTCTGTCCCTCCAAGTGACTACGGTGCAGTCTCTCTCTCTCTCTCTCTATCCCTCCAAGTGACTATGGTGCGGTCTCTCTCTCTCTCTCTCTATCCCTCCAAGTGACTACGGTGCGGTCTCTCTCTCTCTCTCTCTATCCCTCCAAGTGACTACGGTGCGGTCTGTCTCTCTCTCTCTCCCTCCAAGTGACTATGGTGCGGTCTCTCTCTCTCCCTCTATCCCTCCAAGTGACTACGGTGCGGTCTCTCTCTCTCTCTCTCTATCCCTCCAAGTGACTACGGTGCGGTCTCTCTCTCTCTCTCTCTCTCTATCCCTCCAAGTGACTACGGTGCGGTCTGTCTCTCTCTCTCTCCCTCCAAGTGACTATGGTGCGGTCTCTCTCTCTCTCTCTATCCCTCCAAGTGACTACGGTGCGGTCTCTCTCTCTCTCTCTCCATCCCTCCAAGTGACTACGGTGCGGTCTCTCTCTCTCTCTCTCTATCCCTCCAAGTGACTACAGTGCGGTCTCTCTCTCTCTCTCTCTCTCTATCCCTCCAAGTGACTATGGTGCGGTCTCTCTCTCTCTCTCTCTCTCTATCCCTCCAAGTGACTACGGTGCGGTCTCTCTCTCTCTCTCTCTCTATCCCTCCAAGTGACTACGGTGCGGTCTGTCTCTCTCTCTCTCCCTCCAAGTGACTATGGTGCGGTCTCTCTCTCTCTCCCTCCAAGTGACTATGGTGCGGTCTCTCTCTCTCTCTCTCTATCCCTCCAAGTGACTACGGTGCAGTCTCTCTCTCTCTCTCTATCCCTCCAAGTGACTACGGTGCGGTCTCTCTCTCTCTCTCTCTCTATCCCTCCAAATGACTACGGTGCGGTCTCTCTCTCTCTCTCTCTGTCCCTCCAAGTGACTATGGTGCGGTCTCTCTCTCTCTCTCTCTATCCCTCCAAGTGACTATGGTGCGGTCTCTCTCTCTCTCTCTCTATCCCTCCAAGTGACTACGGTGCGGTCTCTCTCTCTCTGTCCCTCCAAGTGACTACGGTGCGGTCTCTCTCTCTCTCTCTCTATCCCTCCAAGTGACTATGGTGCGGTCTCTCTCTCTCTCTCTCTGTCCCTCCAAGTGACTACGGTGCGGTCTCTCTCTCTCTCTCTCTGTCCCTCCAAGTGACTATGGTGCGGTCTCTCTCTCTCTCTCTCTATCCCTCCAAGTGACTACGGTGCGGTCTCTCTCTCTCTCTCTCTATCCCTCCAAGTGACTACGGTGCGGTCTGTCTCTCTCTCTCTCCCTCCAAGTGACTATGGTGCGGTCTCTCTCTCTCCCTCTATCCCTCCAAGTGACTACGGTGCGGTCTCTCTCTCTCTCTCTCTATCCCTCCAAGTGACTACGGTGCGGTCTCTCTCTCTCTCTCTCTCTCTATCCCTCCAAGTGACTACGGTGCGGTCTGTCTCTCTCTCTCTCCCTCCAAGTGACTATGGTGCGGTCTCTCTCTCTCTCTCTATCCCTCCAAGTGACTACGGTGCGGTCTCTCTCTCTCTCTCTCCATCCCTCCAAGTGACTACGGTGCGGTCTCTCTCTCTCTCTCTCTATCCCTCCAAGTGACTACGGTGCGGTCTCTCTCTCTCTCTCTCCATCCCTCCAAGTGACTACGGTGCGGTCTCTCTCTCTCTCTCTCCATCCCTCCAAGTGACTACGGTGCGGTCTCTCTCTCTCTCTCTCTATCCCTCCAAGTGACTACGGTGCGGTCTGTCTCTCTCTCTCTCCCTCCAAGTGACTATGGTGCGGTCTCTCTCTCTCCCTCTATCCCTCCAAGTGACTACGGTGCGGTCTCTCTCTCTCTCTCTCTATCCCTCCAAGTGACTACGGTGCGGTCTCTCTCTCTCTCTCTCTCTCTATCCCTCCAAGTGACTACGGTGCGGTCTGTCTCTCTCTCTCTCCCTCCAAGTGACTATGGTGCGGTCTCTCTCTCTCTCTCTCTCTCCCTCTAAGTGACTATGGTGCGGTCTCTCTCTCTCTCTCTCTCTCCCTCCAAGTGACTACGGTGCGGTCTCTCTCTCTCTCTCTCTCTCTCCCTCTAAGTGACTATGGTGCGGTCTCTCTCTCTCTCTCTCTATCCCTCCAAGTGACTACAGTGCGGTCTCTCTCTCTCTCTCTCTCTCTATCCCTCCAAGTGACTATGGTGCGGTCTCTCTCTCTCTCTCTCTCTATCCCTCCAAGTGACTATGGTGCGGTCTCTCTCTCTCTCCCTCCAAGTGACTACGGTGCGGTCTCTCTCTCTCTCTCCATCCCTCCAAGTGACTACGGTGCGGTCTCTCTCTCTCTCTCTCTCTCTATCCCTCCAAGTGACTACAGTGCGGTCTCTCTCTCTCTCTCTCTATCCCTCCAAGTGACTACGGTGCGGTCTCTCTCTCTCTCTTGCTGTGATCTGTTGACTGAAAAGTTCTCTTCTTCCTTGCCAGAATCTTGTGCGCCTTCCTCAGCTTTTGAGGTCTCTTCTTATTCCCTTTTTCAGTTTATGAGCAGTTCACTCTCACATCCACATCTCTCAGCCTGACCATTATTCATGTCTCTCAACCTTCAGAAGTTACATTCCAAGCATAACTCCTGGTCCCATCCGTGCATTGTTGTTACAGACTTAACAGAACCTTATTTAGAGTTTACATTGCCAGCCTTCACAGAACCGTTTGTATAAACAGACTTCTACTGACTGGCTTGTGGAGGCTCGAGATGGAGAAGCCTGAGCCTGCGTGACTCCTTGATTTAATGAACCTTCAGTCCCTTTATCTGCATGTCTTTTAGACATTATGCTATTACAGCACATTCCTCCCTTAGGTCTGTTAATTCCCACTTTACTGTTGTCAGCATCCTTTTAGTTTTAACTGCAAACTTGACTATAATAACCATCATGCATCCTTCTCGGCCCACTTTCTTATTGAATACACGTTACATGTTTCATTCTATATTAATACACAGTACAGTTTACATTTATAGATACATAGATTCACAGCACATTTTGTTCTACTTCTACTATTGATTATAATTATACTAAATTCTATCTGTTAATGGGTTAATCCTTACACGTTGTTCTTCCTGACTCTAAACACCGTAGTTCAGTCCTGGATGTGATTAACTGCAGAATCCAACCCCTGCAGTCACTTGTGAACTCGCTGGTGTCTCAGCACATGTGATGACTGAGTGAATCCCTTCCCACACACGGAGCAGGTGAACAGTCTCTGCACAATGTGCGTGAGTTGATGTGTCAGCAGTTCATTTCTGCTTTTAAAGCTGTTCTCAAAGTTACTGCATTAAAAGGTCACTCAATAGTGTGAACAAGTTGATATCTCAGAAGGTGGGATGAATTCGTGAATCCCTTCCCACACACGGAGCAGGTGAACAGTCTCTCCCCAGTGTCAGTGTGTTGGTGTTTCAGATCATTTGTTTTAAATCCCTTCTCACAGTCAGAATATTTCAGAGGTCTCTTGTCAGTGTGAACTCACTGGTGTCTCAGCAGGTGTGATGACCGAGTAAATCTCTTCTTACACAGGGAGCAGGTGAACGGCCTCTCCCTGGCGTGAGTGTGTCGATGTCTTCACAATTTGTATCTGTATTTAGAGCTCTTCGTGCAGTCAGAACATTAAAAAGGTCTCTCCCCAGTGTGAACAAGTTGGTGTGTCAGCAGTTTGGATGAAATAGTGAATCCCTTCCCTCACACGGAGCAGGTGAGCGGCCTCTCCCCAGTGTGAGTGCGTTGGTGTGTCAGCAGATTCCTTTTGCTTTTAAACCTCTTCTCACAGTCAGAACATTTAAAAGGTCTCTCATCGGAGTGAACTCGCTGGTGTCTCAGCAGGGTGGAAGAATGAGTGAATTTCTTCCCACACACGGAGCAGGAGAACGGTCTCTCCCCAGTGTGACTGCGTCGATGAATTTCCAGCTCTGATGGGTAATTGAATCCCTTCCCACAGTCCCCACATTTCCACGGTTTCTCCATGGTCCGGGTGTCCTTGTGTCTCTCCAGGTTTGACGATCAGTTGAAGCCTCGTCCACACACAGAACACGTGCACGGTTTCTCCCCGCTGTGAACGGTGTGATGTTTTTTCTGGCTGTGTAACTGGTTAAAGCTCTTTCCACAGTCAGTGCACTGGAACACTCTCACTCGGGTGTGTGTGTCTCGGTGCTTTCCCACTCACACTGATGTTTGAAATCTTCTCCCACAGTTAGAACAGACAAACATTTCTCCTTCCACATTCAAAGGCCGATGATATTCAGGTCCTGATGAATCGAGTGACTCTGTCAGATCTTGGCGTGCTGTTTGGTTTGAGTTTCCCTCTGCAAATCCTCCCCATCTAATACCCTATAAAGGAGTTTATAAAAGTCATCACTGTAAGTACAGGGTAGAAATTCAGAACAGACAATTCTAGTTTCTACAAAACCTTCTTTCCTCTCTTGTGCCTCAAAGCTGTAAATCCCCATCCCACACAATCTCCCTCTTCCCTGTGCTGAAATCCAAACTCATCACATCATCTTTCAGTGGCCCGAAACCATGAGTGAAAGGGTGAGAGAGTGAGTGTGAGAGAGTGAATGTGAGAGAGTGAATGTGAGAGAGTGAATGCGAGAGAGTGAATGTGAGACAGTGAATGTGAGAGAGTGAGTGTGAGAGAGTGAATGTGAGAGAGTGAATGTGAGAGAGTGAATGTGAGTGTGAGAGAGAGAGTGTGAGTGAATGTGAGAGTGTGAATGTGAGAGTGAGAGTGAGAGTGTGAATGTGAGAGAGTGAGTGTGAGTGAGTGTGTGAGTGAACGTGAGAGTGAATGTGAGTGAATGTGAGTGAGTGAGAGAGTGTGAGATAGTGAATGTGAGAGTGAATGTGTGTGAATGTGAGTGAGTATGAAAGAGTGAACGTGAGGGAGGGAGTGAGTGTGAGAGAGTGAGTGAGAGAGTGTGAGTACAGCAGTGGGCTCGGTGTGGAGAATGAAGTGGGGCAGGTGGAGCATGTTTCAGTGGGGCAGCAGTGATCATAATCTCATTAGGTTTAGAATATTTATGGAAAAGGACAGGGGACAGTCAAATGTGAAAATTCTGAACTGGAGGAGGGCTAATTCCAGTGAGTTAAAAAGGGATCTTGTCCAGGTGAATTGGAATCAAAAATTGTCAGGCAGAACAGTAATTGAACAATGGGAGGCCTTCAAGGAGGAGTTGGTTTGGGTACAGAGTAGACAGATTCCCACGAGGAGGAAAGGAACAGCATCCAAAGCTCGAGCTCGGATGAATAAAGATATAGAGATCACCATTTCTCCTTCATTTACAGACGATCACTGGCCGATCATCATTTCTCCTTCATTTACAGAAGTTTCCTGACTGATCACCATTTCTCCTTAATTTACAGACATTCCCTGACCGATTACCGTTTCTCCTTCATTTAAAGACGTTCCCTGACTGATCATCATTTCTGCTTCATTTGTAGACGCTCCCTGACCAATCACATATCGCCTTCATTTACAGATGCTCCCTGACCAATCACATTTCTCCGTCATTTACAGACGCTCCCTGACCGATCACCAGTCCTTCAATTACAGACACTCCCTGACCGATCGCCATTTCTCCTTCAATTACAGACGCTCCCTGACCGATCGCCATTTCTCCTTCAATTACAGATGCTCCCTGACTGATCACCATTTCTCCTTCATTTACAGATGCTCCCTGACTGATCACTATTTCTCCTTCATTTACAGACGCTCCCTGACCGATCACCATTTCTCCTTCATTTACAGACGCTCCCTGACCGATCACCATTTCTCCTTCATGTGCACACTCCCTGACCGATCTCCATTTCTCCTTCAATTACAGATGCTCCCTGACCGATCTCCATTTCTCCTTTAATTACAGACGCTCCCTGACTGATCACCATTTCTCCTTCATTTACAGACGCTCCCTGACCGATCACCATTTCTCCTTCATTTACAGACACTCCCTGACCGATCTCCATTTCTCCTTCAATTACAGATGCTCCCTGACCGATCACCATTTCTGCTTCATTTACAGACGATCCCTGACGATCACCATTTCCCCTTCATTTACAAACGCTCCCTGACCGATCACCATTTCTCCTTCATTTACAGACGCTCCCTGACCGATCACCATTTCTCCTTCATTTACAGACGCTCCCTGACCGATCACCATTTCTCCTTCATTTACAGACGCTCCCTGACCGATCACCATTACTCCTTCATTTACAGACGCTCCCTGACCGATCACCATTTCTCCTTCATTTACAGACGCTCCCTGACCGATCACCATTTCTCCTTCATTTACAGACGCTCCCTGACCGATCACCATTTCTCCTTCATTTACAGACGCTCCCTGACCGATCACCATATCCTCTTCATTTACAGACGCTCCCTGACCGATCACCATTTCTCCTTCATTTACAGACACTCCCTGACCGATCACCATTTCTCCTTCATTTACAGACGCTCCCTGACCGATCCCCATTTCCCCTTCATTTCCCGGCGGGTAGTGAGGGGGGGATAATGTTCACTGTTTTATATTCGGGTCTGGGGCCGCACTCGGGGTTTGTAAAGCCTGAGCCTGGGCCTGAGCCCGGACCCGGGCCCCGGGGTTTATTGAGCCTCTTGCTCCGATCCTCTGACCTGCACCGAACGCGCTCCTCCCGCAGCCTCGACTGGCCGCGCATGCTCAGGACACACTGCCCGATAATGAGTCACTACTGCGCCTGCGTGCTGGGCTCCACTGATTCAGATAGGGCACAATCTGCACCGCGCTGCATGCTGGGTGATGCAGCCGCCATTGATGATCTTAATATCAGGCCGAAAAACAAAGACATCAGAAGCAGGGAGAGCGCGTTTGGACCAAGGATAATAAAATAAACTGAAACCCCAGCGCTTCGAGCCATTAAAACCGGCACAAACACACAGCATAGAAGCCCCCCCTCCACCCCGAATTTGGTGAACTCCAGAAAAAAAATTTTCAGTGACTTTTATTAATTTCGTTTTATTAAATGTTGCAACTGAAGGGTTCAATTAATTTTTATTTTCCAAATGCACCTCGGGACCGCCAGTCTCACAATTAATCCCGCCTGGCGATTAAGGAGAGTTCCGGACCAATAGGAGGAGCGGAAATTTATAGGCATTTCATCTCACTCGTGGGGTGTTGCAGGGATCAGTACTGTGGCCTCAATTATTTACAATGTATATCAATGATGTGGATGAAGGAACAATTGTAAACAATTTTACAACACCAAGTTATAGTCCAGCAATTTTATTTTAAATTCACAGAGGAACAGAGTGTCTTGTGGCCAGATTTGCTGATGGTACAAAGATAGGTGGAAAAGCAAGTTGCAATGAGGACACAACGTGTCTGCGAAGGGATATTGACAGGTTAAGCGAATGGGCAAAAAATTGGCAGATGGAATATAATGTGGGAAAATGTGAAGTCATTCACTTTGGGAGGGAAAAAATATTTTGCTTTTTTATTTGAATGGAGAAATACTACAAAATGCTGCAGTACGGAGGGATTTGGGTTTCCTCGTGCAAGAAAGACAAAATTCAACATACAGGTGCAGCAGGTAATCCGGAAGGCAAACGGAATATTGGCTTTAATGTCTCGGGGGATGGAGCACAAAAGCAGTGAAGTCATGCTACAAATGTGCAGGGTGCTGGAAATGTACAGGAACCTAAAGCAATTAAGATTAGTAAAGAAAAAGTACTGGAGGAATTAATGGGACTAAAAGCTGACAAATTCTTTGGACCTGATGGCCGACATCCTTGGGTTTAAAAAGAGGTGGCTGCAGAGAAAGTGGATGCACTGGTTTTATCTTCCAGAGTTCCCATGATACGAGAAAGGTCCCCATGGATTGGAAGGTACCAAATGTAACCCCGTTATTCAATAAAGAGGGAGAGAGAAAACAGGGAACTACAGAACCTTTAGCCTGACAATAGTAGGAGGGAAATTGCGAGAATCTATTACTAGGGACGTGGTAACAGGGCACTTA
Source organism: Heptranchias perlo (assembly GCF_035084215.1). Classification (NCBI taxonomy): domain Eukaryota; kingdom Metazoa; phylum Chordata; class Chondrichthyes; order Hexanchiformes; family Hexanchidae; genus Heptranchias; species Heptranchias perlo. The sequence continues at coordinate 44,317 of NW_027139477.1, forward strand.
GAAAATCATAATATGATTAGGCACATGCAACACGGTTTTATGAAAGGGAAATCGTGTTTGACAAATCTATTTGAGGTTTTGAGGGTGTTGATAGCAGGGTAGATAAGGGAGAACCAGTGGATGTAGAATATTTGGATTTTCAAAAGGCATTCGATAAGGTGCCACACAAAAGTTTGTTGAACAAGATTAGGGTTCATGGGATTCTGGGTAATATATTAACATGGATTGGGGATTTGATGACGTCGAGAAAACAGAAAGTTGGAATAAACAGTTCATTTTCGGGTTGGCAGGTTGTAACTAGTGGGGTGCCGTGAAGATCAGTGCTTGGGCCTCAGATATTTACAATCTATATTAATGACTTAGATGAGGAACCGAGTGTAATGTATCCAAGTTTGCTGACGATACAAAACTGGGTGGGAAAGTAAGCTGTGAGGAGGACGCAAAGAGGATGCAAAGTGATACAGACAGGTTAAGTGAGTGGGCTAGAAGTTGGCAAATGAAGTATAAAGTGGGGAAATGTGAGGTTATTAACTTTGGTAGGAAGAATAGAAAAGCAGAATATCTTTTAAAAGGTGAGAGAGTATGAAATGTTGGTGTTCAGAGGGATTTGTGTGTCCTTGTACACGGATCACAGAAAGTTAACATGCAGATGCAGCAAGCAATTAGGAAAGCAAATGGTGTGTTGGCCTTTATTGCGAGGTGGTTGGAGTACAAGGAAAATGAAGTCTTGCTGTAATTATATAGGGCTTTGGTGAGACCACATCTGGAGTACTGTGTACAGTTTTGATCTCCTTACCTGCGGAACGATACACTTGCCTTAGAGTGGGTGCAACAAAGGTTCACTAGATTGATTCCTGGGATAAGAGGGTTGTCCTGTGAGGAGAGATTGAGCAGAATGGGCCTATATTCTCTGGAGTTTACAATAATGAGGTGTTCTCATTGAAACATGTAAAATTCTTAGAGGGCTCGACAGGGTAGATGCTGGGATGCTGTTTCCCCGAGCTGGAGAGTCCACAACTAATGGTTATAATCTCAAGATAAGGGGCCGGCCATTTGGTACAGAGATGAGGAATAATTTCTTCACTGAGAGGGTTGTGAACCATTGGAATTCTCCACCCCAGAGGGCTGTGGATGCTGAGCCATTGAATAGATTCAAAACTGAGGTAGATAGAATTTTGGACACGAAGGAACTCAAGGGATATGGGGATAGGTCGGGAAAGTGGATTTGACGCCGAAGATCAGCGATGACGTTATCAAATGGCGGAGCAGGCTCGAGGGACTGAATGGCCAATTCTTGCTCCTTTCGCTGATGTTGGTCCGCTGGAAAAGCAGAACTTGCCAGCTGTTTTAAAACTTTTAGCCTGAACAGGGACTTGAACCCTGGATCCTCAGATCACCACCTGTTTTAAAAGTCTGATGCTCTACCGACTGAGCTATCCAGGCTCGCTGTTGGATTGGTTTCCATCATACAGATTCATGGTGGGACTCTGAATTATCCCTGTCGATGGAGAAGAAGGGGAGAATTCCTTTTTACAATTTTCAGCAACGTGTTGAGGAGAATCCTTGTTTCTGTTGAACATGATGTAAGAAACATGGACAGAGAACTCGTGATTTTACAATTCTTCTTGTTTGTACAAAATTTCTTGTCATTCGTTCGCAGCAATTAAAAAAAACACTTTACCCAATGGCTCAAAAGCTGAACTTGTTCCACACGGGAGCTGGGAAAGGCCTCTCGACATTTCAGCCGATCAACAATTGAAAGCTGAATAATTTCACCCGTTACACCGTGACACCAGGCAGCAGGTTTGCCTCCCGAATTTTCCCTACACGACACTTCAAACCGATGAATCCCTGCTTCACGGAAAGAAGAATTGTGTGTTTGGTTCTTTAGATTTAAAGATGTCGTGCCGGCCGCTTTACCATTTCAGCTCTCGCCAATCGCCCCCTCTCCCTCCTATAAACAAATAAACTCTCGCCTGCTATTGCAAGACGGGGGGCCAGAGGAGCCTCAGTGCCCACATGGGGACATGAAGAAGTCGATGTGTTATGGAACTGGTTGTACCTTGAACTCCAGTCAAAATGTTTAGAAGGTTCAACTACTTTAGATGGCGCTGAAACTCACAACCCCAGCATTTCTCGAGTGTATAATTATTGTAGAAATAACGCGCGCTGACCGATTGCTCCACTGGAGCCGCGCACGGTCTGTGTCCCCAGTGCTCCCATCAAACAGCTTCATCCTCGGTCTCTCAATTATCACTTCCTGATCTTTCCCACACAGAAGCCTCCAACCAAGAGGCGATTCGTTAAACATCCGCAGTGACCTTTAAAAGCCGTGGAATCTGAAACAAAACCCCAGACAATAAAAGTTCTTAATTATATTATTAGTGACTTAAGGACAATTATTTTCATGGTACTTTAAGGAGGATTTGGGTAAAGTGGGAGCTGAAATTATGAAACTCTCTCTGGGCTGTCGGTGATTGGAGAGATGGGCGTTATTTCATTTGAAAACCGAGGCTCGGAACTTCCTGATGGAGAAGTGTGAGAGAAGATTGTGGTTAGTGGCAGTTGCCGGGGAGATCGAGAGGAGAGGGAGAAAAGTCAAAGTCACAGCTGTGACAGCTCAAGTGCTCTGCTTATCTGCAATATTTAGACAGTAATGTACAGTACAGGGCAAACCAGTTTAGAATGTGACCGTGACACGTAAATGTGACGACACGTTCTTGTTTCTGGGCTCATTGAGGTCGGGGTATAATTCTCGATGCGAGGTTCATATCCCGGCGAATCCCGAATTTAGCCCGGGACTTTTGATCTTGATCTGCGGTTCAAACTTTTGCAAAGAGGGAAAGGAAGTCCCCAAATCACTCCACCTGAATCTCAAGCGCTTTCGGAAGAAATTCAGTTCAAACAATCAGGACTTTCAAGGCACCTCAATGACCTGCACTTTCATTGATCGAGCTTTCTTTGCAATTACATTCGACCTTGAAACCGCTCTGGTCTTTCATCTCACTGAAGTAGAGTGTGGCCGCTCTGTATCTGTGAGCATGTCGGTGACGAGGTTCGCTCTGATATTGGTCGCTTTCAATTTTTAAAAATTTCACCAAGCTCAGGGAAAAGAAACCGAGAATCGAATTGTCCCTGTAAGTGATGAATTGAAGGGATTGGTGCTCCAAGCAGATCTGGAAAATGCGCAGTGCGGTCGCTCAGGAATTCCAAATCCACCCTCTCGCCACTCGGCGATCATATTAACTGAGCTTTACTCTGGCCCAGTGTCACCGCGCTGAAATCGAGTATTTCTCCGGCACGTTTCTCTTAACTTCACAGTTGCTGGTTTAAGAGTGAAGACCGGCTCGTTGGATTTTCACTCCTGCAAGTTTCAACCATTCATTTTGGACTGGATGGAGACAACTGTTCTATTGGTCACTGCAATCAAAAAGTTCAGCTCAGTGAGTTACTGGTTCAGTGGGTGAATTCTTCACCTGTCTCGGTGGTGCTATCGGTTGGTGTGAAAGTTTGATGGTTCGAGCCCTAATTTCATTTTCCCTCAGGATTCATCGCCTCAAAGTTCCAGGGTTTCAATGTGTGTTTTGTCTGCAAGAAAATGTACCGTGATCATTGCCGGCTGAGCAGGGCTGATATTCCACCATTTACCCTGTTGTCGGAGAGCAGGCACATGAATCATATAAAGGAATGGAACATTGGCTTCACGGAAATCACAATTCATAACCCATTTATTTTAAACGGGTTTATTTTAAATGAGTTAACACCAGCCTTAAATGGTAGACTCAGGACTGTCACACAAACAGGTTAAATCTTCATAGAATAATTACCACGGTCATTTTTAGACTGGATGCCTCACGGTGACTTTTCTGTCAGTGAAGAGAGACGAGAAAGACCAAAGTGCCGTTTGCCCCTCTCAGTGTGGCCCTGAAGTACTGTGTCCAGGCTGAAGTTCTGTTCCCACCGGACGATCCTCCCCCCAGATTGTCCTTTCTGAGCTCCAGTCAGGTGATGCTAAACACTCAGGTGGGAAAGACCAAAATCTACAACAAGGGTTTAAAACAAAGCTGATTTATTTAACAGATATCCAGAATATTAAACTCCAGCCCAGTTATAGGGCTTATTAACATCAGGAGAAACAAACCCCAACTGTCAGAATGAACATGGTTCAGTCCTGGATGGGATTAACAGCAGAATCCAACTCCTGTCGTCACTTTTGAACTCCCTGGTGTCTCAGTACGTGTGATGACTGAGTGAATCCCTTCCCACACACGGAATCATAGAATCAGAGAATGCTACAGCACAGAAGGAAGCCATTCGGCCCATCGTGTCTGTGCCGGCCGAAGAAGATCTATCCAGCTTAATCCCACTTTCCAGGGCTTGGTCCGTAGCCCTGTAGGTTCCGGCACTTCAAATGCACATCCATGCACTTTTGAAATGAGTTGAGGTTTTCTGCCTCGACCACCCTTTCAGACAGTGAGTTCCAGACCCCGACCACCCTGTCCACTTCTGTGTATCCTCGAACTTTATCACTGCTATCCGGAGGTCGAGGAGACAACCATTCGCTCCTCGATGACATAAATCGTGAATTATACCCTGACCCCGACGAGCCCAGAAACAAGAACGTGTCCTTAAATTAAAGTGTTACAGACACATTCTATGAGAGGTCTGTCTGTGCGATGAAATGGTGTTTTTGAACAGTCATTCTGATATTGGTTTCCTCCTCAAACCTCAACAAATACCAATTCCAAAGTGTGACTTTGTCGCTGAATTCCACAAATTAGGTAAAAATAATAAGTAACACAAGGCACTGCTGGGAGTTGAACCCAGGATCGCCTGTTCACAAGACAGATGCTTTAACCAACTAAACCACAGCACCAATTCACAGCACCTGTTCCCCACCTCGTCTCACTAATATCGATCAGTGACACGTTACTGTCTGTTCGAGGCACAGACCGTTTTATCTTTGTCTATTTCCCTTGTCCGTTTACCTGTGCATCCTGATACTGCCTGCATTTCTCGCTGTGTTTATCTTTGTGTATCCATCAGTGCGTTGATACACCGATGATTAAGTGTGCTTGTGTTTGTTACATTAAATAAATTCGGGGTTCAGACAATTCTCGCTCTGACATTGGAGAACTATTGAGCTGAACTTTACAGCGAAGTCTTGTTTATTGTGGTGCTGAAACGAAAAAACCGAAGAGGTCCAAAAAGGGAAAAGGAGCAAAAAATTGTGAAGGAAAATAACGACAACAATCAAGGTATTTACAGGTATATTAAGAGAAAAAAGGGTGACTAAGAGTAATGTGGGCCCCTTAAAGACAGATGGAGGTGATATTGTAATTGAAAATCAGGAAATGGCAGAGTTGCTAAATATTTACTTTGCATCGGTCTTCATAGAAAAGGATGAGGCGAACATAGCAGAGACACGAGGAAAACTGTAAATAAATCAAGGGGATTCAGTGTAAATAAAATAATGGCAATGGAGAAAATAATGAGATTGAAGATTGTCAAATCTCCAGGACCTGATGTTTACCATCCCAGGGGAATAAGAGGAATAGGTAAGGAACTTGTACATGCTTACTCATGATCGATCAAAACTCTCTTGATTCAGGAATTGTTGCTTTAATTGAAACATTGTCAATGTCACTCCATTATTTCGGATGGGTCGGAGAGATAAAGTTGGAAATTCTAGGCCTATCAGTCTGACGCCTGTTGTGGGGAAGTTACCAGTATCCGTTATTGGGGAAAGAATGACTGAACACTTGAATAAATATGGAGTAATCAGAGAGAGCCAGCATGGATTTGTAAAGGGGAAGTCAAGTCTAACAAAGCTCGTTGAACTTTTTGAAGATGTAACTAACGTGCTCGATAATGGAGTGTCTCTGGGTGTTAGATGGACATTGACTTCCAAAGGCATCCAATAAGGGACCACATAAGAGACTGTCAACAAAAATTAGCGTGCGTGGAATTTAAGGCAACCTATTGAAATGGGTCAGGAGTTGGTTAGAAGGTGGGAGGCAGAGGCCCGGGATAATAAGGGATGTACTCAAATTGGCCGGATGTGATTAGTTCTGGGGCATCAGCTTTTTCCGATATGTATAAATGAGGGAGATGAAGGAATAGAGAGCCGAACACTCACGTTTGTCGCTGACATCGAGTTAGGAGGCGCAGTGAGTCGTGTAGATGGGAGCATAAAGTTACAAAGGGAAATTGATAGATTCAGTGAGTTGGTAAAACTGTGTCACATGGAGCTTACATCGAATGTACATCACAGAAACAGGCAATTCGGCCCAACTAGACTATACCGGTGTTTATGCTGCAGACGAGCCTCCTCCAACCCCTCTTCATCTAACCCTATGAGCAAACTCGAATATTCCCTTCTCCTCTATGTGCTTATCCAGCTTCCCCGTAAATGCATCCATTCTATTCGCCTCAACTACTCCTTGTGGTGGCGAGTTGAACATTCTAACGCCTCTCTGGGTAAGTCTGTTTCTCTTGAATGCCAGATTGGATACATTAGTGACTGTATTAATGTTTCAGAAGATGGGATGATCGAGTGAATCTCTTCCCACACACGGAGCAGGTGAAAAGTCTCTCCCCAGTGTGAGTGCATCGATGTCTCAGCAGTTCGTTTCTGATTTTAAATCTCTTCCCACAGTCAGAACATTTAAAGGTCTCTCAGTGTGAACTCGCTGGTGTGACAGAAGGAGGGATGACCGAGTGAATCTCTCCTTACACACGGAGCAGGAGAACGGCCTCTCCCCAGTGTGAACTCGCTGGTGTCTCAGCAGGTTGGATGACTGAATGAATCTCTTCCCACACACAGAGCAGGAGAATGGCCTCTCCCCAGTGTGGGAGCATTGGTGCATCAGCAGGGTGGATGACCGAGTGAATCCCTTCCCACACGCAGAGCAGGTGAACGGCCTCTCCCCAGTGTGGGTGCGTTGGTGCATCAGCAGGGTGGATGACCGAGTGAATCCCTTCCCACACGCAGAGCAGGTGAACGGTCTCTCCCCAGTGTGGGTGCGTTTGTGTGTCAGCAGATGAATTTTGCTTTTAAATCTCTTCTCACAGTCAGAACATTTAAAAGGTCTCTCATCGGAGTGCACTCGCTGGTGTGACAGAAGGTGTGATGACCGAGTGAATCTCTTCCCACACGCAGAGCAGGTGAACGGCCTCTCCCCAGTGTGAACTCGCTGGTGTCTCAGCAGGTTGGATGCCCAAGTGAATCCCTTCCCACAAGCAGAGCAGGTGAACGGCCCCTCTCCAGTGTGAGTGCGTTGGTGTGTCAGCAGATGAATTTTGCTTTTAAATCTCTTCTCACAGTCAGAACATTTAAAAGGACTCTCATCAGAGTGAACTCGCTGGTGTGACAGAAGGTGTGATGACCGATTGAATCCCTTCCCACACACGGAGCAGGTGAACGGCCTCTCCCCAGTGTGAGTGCGTTGGTGTTTCAGCAGGTTACTTTTGCATTCAAACCTCTTCTCACAGTCAGAACATTTAAAAGGTCTCTCCCCAGTGTGAACTCGCTGGTGTGTCAGGAGGCCGGATGACTGACTGAATCCCTTCCCACACACGGAGCAGGTGAACGGCCTCTCCCCAGTGTGACGGCGTCGATGAGTTTCCAGCTGTGACGGGTAATTGAATCCCTTCCCACAGTCCCCGCATTTCCACGGTTTCTCCATGGTCCGGGTGTCCTTGTGTCTCTCCAGGTTGGACGATCAGTTGAAACCTCGTCCACACACAGAACACGTGTACGGTTTCTCCCCGCTGTGAATGGTGTGATGTTTTTTCTGGCTGTGTAACTGGTTAAAGCTCTTTCCACAGTCAGTGCACTGGAACACTCTCACTCGGGTGTGTGTGTCTCGGTGCTTTTCCACTCACACTGATGTTTGAAACCTTCTCCCATGGATAGAACAGACAAACATTTCTCCTTCCACATTCAAAGGCCGATGATATTCAGGTCCTGATGAATCGAGTGACTCTGTCAGATATTGATGTGATCTTTGATTTGAGTTTCCCTCTGCAAATCCTCCCCTGTAAAAGGAGTTCATAAAAGTTATCAATGTAAGTACAGGATAGAAATTCAGATCAGACAACTCTACTTTCTATGGAACATTATTTCCTCTCTCATTCCTCAAAGCTGTAAATCCCCGTCCCACACACTCTCCCTCCTCCCTGTGCTGAAATCCAAACCCATCGCATCATCTTTCAGTGGCCCGAATCCATGAGTGAAAGGGTGAGAGAGGAATGTGAGAGTGAATGTGAGTGAGTGTGTGAGAGTGTGAGAGAGTGAGTGTGAGAGAGTGTGAGTACAGCAGTGGGCTCGGTGTGGAGAATGAAGTGGGGCAGGTGGAGCATGTTTCAGTGGGGCAGCAGTGATCATAATCTCATTAGGTTTAGAACAGTTATGGAAAAGGACAGGGGACAGTCAAATGTGAAAATTCTTAACTGGAGGAGGGCTCATTCCAGTGAGTTAAAAAGGGATCTTGTCCGTGTGGATTGGAATCAAAAATTGGCAGGCAGAAGAGTAATTGAACAGTGGGAGGCCTTCAAGGAGGAGTGGGTTTGAGTACAGAGTAGACAGATACCCACGAGGAGGAAAGGAACAGCATCCAAAGCTCGAGCTCCCTGGATGAATAAAGATATAAAGATCAACATTTCTCCTTCTACATTAAACCTACAGGTCTAGTCAATTCCGTGGTCTCCGTGAGGAATTTTACTACGTGGATAATTTTAATACTGCGGCAAGTGCCACTGCCAATCCTGTCTCCAATAATGAGCCGAGCCCCTACCAGAGGCTACCGGCCTCACCCTCGAGGGCTTTATGCAGGGGCACCCCCCATCTGGAGTACAGGGCTATCCTGTTTCACTATACCACGTACCCTCCAATACAGGATCCGTTAGCCTACCTGCAGCGCAGTATCCCACTTCTGACACCAACTGTTAGACTCGAATTTTTGGAGCAAAACCAGACGGAGACGGAACTGCTGACAAAGTTAAAGTTTATTAGAAAACTTTGTGCACAAAGGGAGAGTGGTCAGCTTCCTCAAGCTCGTGAACAACTCTCAAAGGAACATCAGCACTACAAGCATGTTTACACCTTTCAATAAGCAACACCCACCTGCTGTGAAAGGTGAGGGTACATGTTTACATAACTACAGTGGGTTTCATTGGGTGGTATAGTCTGCCACTCACTTGTCAGGGGCTACCTTGGGTCGTCCCATGACATTAAACATCTCACATTCCTGAGGAGGACCCTTATCAGTAAACACATAAGTCCCAAACATTGAGACTGGGCGGGGGTCTTCACAAGTCCTGATCAGCTCATCCCTCACTCCCTTTTGTGCTGGGGTGACCTTGGAGATATCCACCGCTTCTCCCTTAATCATCCGAAGTGAGTTAGTTAGGATAAACAATGTCCTTGAGTAAACATTCCTTAGTGTGCTCTGGAGATAATCGAGGGGGTGGCCATAAATCCAACAAACCTGCCTTTGTCAGCTCTTACAGTGTGGGTTACGAACTGCTCCCATAATGGTCAAGTATCCCATCATGCTTTGCTGCTACCTAAATGCTGCACATGCGATTTAACTATCGAATTTTTGTGAGGATAGGAGTGGCTAATCATTCTTTATTATATATATATCAGGTTAGGTGAGGGGAGGCTGGAGGTTTTGGATCTGTGTTCACAAGCGTATTTTTCCAGTCCAACAACAGTGAGGAGGAGAGTGACAGGACAAAGACAGGTTGGTGGAATGGGCAGAAACATGGCAGATGAAATTTAACGCAAAGAAGTGCGAAGCGATACATTTTGGTGGAAGAACGAGGAGAGGAGAAATAAACTGAAGGGCACAATTCGAAAGGAGCTGCAGGAACCGAGAAATCTGGGGGTTCATGTGAACAAATCTTTAAAGATGGCCGGGCAGATTGAGAAAGCGGTTAAAGAAGCACACAGGATCGCGGGCTTTACAAATAGAGGCATAGAGTACATAAGGAAGGAAGTTATGATGAACCTTTATAAAACACTGGTTCGGCCACAACTGCAGTATTGTGTCCAGTTCTTGGCACCGCACTTTAGGAAGGAGGTGAAGGCCTTCGAGAGGGTGCAGAACAGATTTATTAGAAAGGTTCCAGGAATGAAGGACTTCAGTTACGTGGACAGACTGGAGAAGCTGGGGTTGTTCTCCTTAGAGCAGAGAATGTTGAGAGGATATTTCGTCGATGTTTTTAAAAAGATGAAGATTCCAGACAGAGTGGATCGAGAGAAACTGTTCCCATGGGCGGAAGGGTCAAGAACCACAGGACAAAGATTTATGGAGATTGCAAAAGAATCAAAGTCAACATGAGGAAAAACGCTTTTACACAGCGAGTGGTTAAGATCTGGAATTCACTGCCTAAGTGAGTGCTGTAGGCAGATTCAATCGTGGCTTTCAAAAGAGAATTGGATAAGTACTTGAAGGGAAAAAAATGCAGGGCCACGGGTAAACTTGGTGGGGGAGTGGGGGGAGGGGGTGTGACAAGCTGGATTGCTCTTGCAGAGGGCCAGCACGGACTCGACGTGCCGAACGGTCTCCCTCCGTGCTGTCACCATTCTATGATTCTGGGATTCAAAGAGGCAGAAACTAAATAACTCAAACAAACTTGTGAAACCCGAGATCTTTAGATCTTTATTCTAACGCCCTCCCAACTGAACGATTTCCGTCCCACTGCAAATTGAACTTTGTGTCATTGTGTTGGAAGAAAATATAACCCCAGGAGGAATTACCCCTCCCGGTCAATCCGCACTTCATATATAAACATCGCACTCATATATACACACCCACAGTTCATATATAAACATCGCACTCATATATACACACCCACAGTTCATATATAAACATCGCACTCATATATACACACCCACAGTTCATATATAAACATCACACTCATATATACACACCCACAGTTCATATGTAAACATCGCACTCATATATACACACCCACAGTTCATATATAAACATCACACTCATATATACACACCCACAGTTCATATATAAACATCACACTCATATATACACACCTACAGTTCATATATAAACATCACACTCATATATACACACCCACAGTTCATATATAAACATCACACTCATATATACACACCCACAGTTCATATATAAACATCTCACTCATATATACACACCCACAGTTTATAACAGAACAGCGCACTCCTAATCCACACCCAATTTATATTCACCCAAAGTCCTGTTCACAGCTCTTACCAAAGTCTGAACACTGAAAGTTGAACTGTTTTCCAGATACTGTCCGTCCTACTTTGTAATTTTAGCATCGGATTTTATGCAGGATAGCGGTCCTGCCGGTGAATGCTGCTTCGAACGGAAGTCTCGGTGTCCAGGAGCTGGCGGGGATTGGAAAGCTCTTGTGTCACACGAAGTGTCTGAAAGGCCCGGATACACCTGAAGGTTATCAGTGCGGTGCCCACACCTCGTGCTGTAATGTTAGCGAGCCGGACATCAACTTAAAAGGCGGCTTGTTGCAAACACGTTGTGGTCACAGTTTCATTCTATACATAACTGAACCTAAATCATTGAAAATGGAATGTTTTCTTTGCTGATTCACCATAAACAATATTTTATTATGAAATTTGATTTTTAGTTCCCCAGTGTCAGAGGGAAAATTGCATAAATGCGAGCCAGGTAGGAGTCGAACCTACAATCTTCTGATCCGTAGTCAGACGCGTTATCCATTGCGCCACTGGCCCAGCTGATGACTAATGTGTTTTATTTCATTTTTCATTCAGAATCAACCCACAGATTGACACAGAGAGATGAACACAGCGAGAGATCCAGACAGTGTCGGTAAACACAGCGAAATAGACAAGAGATATAGAAATGTACCAAACGGCCTCAAACTCCACCAGACAGTGGCGAGTATCTGACAGGTATCAGTGAGAGGAGGTGGTGAAGTTGCAGTTTGATTTGGCTCCGTGGCTGAGCTGCTCAAAGTGCCCGTTTGGTCGGGGCATTTTTTGTCTTCAGCCTCCTCTGTGATATTTACCCAATTTGTGAATTAAGCAACAAAATAACACAGAGCGGTATTTGTATTAGTTCCGGAGCCAACAAGGAAAGGATTCCAGATCTGCAGTATGTAAATGTTCCTGCATTGTACAGGCGGACCTCTCATACAATGTGTCCGAAACACCTTTTGAGGATATTGCTCTCGAGGGCTGATTGTACAAACTTCTTTACTTACAACCAGCAACCGAATCTCCATGAAGAGTTGCGAAGCGAAGCTCGTTTCAGAGCAGTTTTCGCTGTTCAGCTTTTGTAAAATTGGTTGAAACTCATTTTGAACACATCTGAGTATCAATGAGAAGGTCAGGCACAGGATTGTTGGGATGGAACCGTCTCTAACAATAAGTACAAAGTATAATTGATTATAAAGTGAAAAAGCCAATTCAGTCTCTCAGTCTCTCTCTCTCTCTCACTTTCTCGGTGAGTGAACGTAAACCAACAGAAGAAGCTAAAACAAAGAACTGAGCAGTTTTGTTTGTTTCCTTTTCCTTCGGGCGAGTACAGTTGAAGAGAATGATTTCTGTTTCCTGCTAGACAATTAACTGGAATGAGCAGTGTATCTGGTTCCCATGGTACCCAGTGAAATATCCACGTTTATATCTCCCATTCACACTGATACCTTCCTTCCTCACTAATTATAGGAAACTTTTGGTCAGGTTCAATCACACTTCAGAAGTCCAGAAGCGCAAAGCAAGGTCGACACCTCATGGTGACGTAACCTACAGGCGAGGGAGGTTTGCAGGTTTACCTGGAGCTGTAAATATATAAACTCCTTCCAATGTACAAACTCCCCTCACCAACAGTAATTCAATTCTAACTGATCTGAGACTTTGGTCATTTATGGTGATTATACTTTGTGGAGTTAAAGCAGCATTAAAATCCGTTGTGTGTTATATACATAGCCGTTCAGTCAATATAAAACATTGTCATCCGACCGACCATGTGCAATGCCACAGGGGGTATGTTAGGTTACGGACAGTTCCGCCTCCAGCAGTTGTTCTCTCGGTCACACATCCGACATCACCTCTCAGTCTCACACTTCAGAGTCACGCCTGAATATAACCACATTTCTGTTTCAGACTTTAACCTGGAGGTCAACAAATCACAAGTCAAGAGGAAAGGAACAAACAAATCAAATATTTAAGAATGTTAACGGATAGAAAATTCACCATCAATGACTGAGAAAAAAATGAAGCAAACGGATCAAGATGAACAATTAACAAAAGGTAACAATTAAAGAAAGGAGAAGGGGAACTGATCATATCGCCCCAAATAGTTTTTGAAAAATCCTTTTGGTTTACATCTTAGTTTCTCCGTTATGTTGGGGATGTCCAACTAGAAATATTTTTCTTAACATCATAAAGACAATTAGAATACAACTTTCACAAAGTTGGCCTTAATCTTACTTATACGATGGCGTGTTATGTGTTTGTAAAATCTACAATTGTTTTACCATTCTTTAAGTTTAGAGGGATGCTCTGAATATATGATCTACATTGAAACGTAAGTGGATTAATACAATAAAATGTGGAATTTTTTTTAATGAACATGAAGAGCTGCTTTTCCATGTTGGATATCGCGATATATTTATTTATGCAACTGTCATTTGTGAAATGATGGAATGTATTTATTTCTATATCTGTACCGGTAAGGAAATCCCCACTGGATCATTTCCAGGAACCAGTCAAGTACTTAAATTAGTTTGTCAAACCCAAAACACCCGTTGGGAATTGCTGATTGAAAATTTAAATGGCAATCGAGACCATCACAAAGTATTGGAACAAATATACCCGCTGAGGTTTCGGGGTTGTTACTGATTTATTTCTATCACTGAGTAACCTATTTTAAACAGGGTGAAGGTACAAATCTAATGATAAGAGTCTGGGTTGGAGAAGGAACAGATGAAAGTATGAAATTTAATTACACTGATTCCACAAACACTGCACACCACATCCCTTAAACATTGTTAACTGTTTCTACATAAAACTGGAGAGGGTGTAAATAGAAAGTAATAGAACAAAAAGCTCATTAATGTGTCAAATTTAATTTTGATATTGTTGCACAAACACTGAACATCCCATCGCTAAAACACTGTCCCGATCTAAAATCAGTCGGCAGGACCCTGAGCCACAGTGAAAATGTTGTGATTTCAACCTGGTTCAAAACACGCAGCCTTCTGATGTGGAGTCAGACGCGACTGTTCTTGCACCAGGCCCACAACAAGCGGCTGGAGCCGGATCCATTGGAGGGCGATCGGTGCAGACTGCCGCCGCGGCTCTCGGAATGTGAGAGGCGGAAGCAGGAGCAGCCTGACCGCCTCAACCACAGCACAGGATCCCCGCTCTCCTTCAAATTCCATCACCGACTCTGTGGCGCAATGGATAGCGTGTTGGACTTCTACTTCGTGGTTGGCGGAGACATTCAAAGGTTGTGGGTTCGAGTCCCACCAGAGTTGGATTTTAGTTCACGGATCGGGAGCTGGGAAGTGAAATTTTGCAGCAAAACTGCAACCGGATCATGAATGTCCGTCAAGGACGGGAAACTGCCCCCTGCACTTCATCTTACACAAGTGGCTCCAGTCACACCCGGATTTATGATTCTAAATCCACTCTGAGCTGGATTGGAGAAACTCTCTCAAGGAGGAGACTCATCATCTGCTCAGACCGAAAGTCAATCTGCTGGACTTCCGGCTCTGTCAGACTGAATGTTCCTTCAGACAGGTTTCTCACTGGACACATGCATCCTGCTGCCGTGTGAGCATTGGTGCTGGAGGGGTAGAATTCTTGCTTGCAGTAATTCTATTCCTGTAAAACTAGCTCCTGACGTGTCGGATGGAAAGTATCCTGGCTGAGCGGTCTAAGGCGCTGGTTTAAAACTCCAGTTAAATCCCACGATTTGTAGATGGATCAAAATCATAGTTTGTGTCTCCAAAACCGCAGCGTCCCTCCTGTGAACAGGTAATACTGAACATCTCATCTGCTATTGCAACAGCGCAGTCCGGAGGAACCACATGGCAATTCAAATAAGATGCATTTTGGAACAAACTAATTATACCTTCAACTCCGGTCGAAATGTTTACAAGCAAAAGGATGGTTTGATCTCGGTGAGACTCGAATTAACAACCTCGGTATTTCCCGACCCTGTCCTGTCAGATAAGGACCGCGCACTGACCGATTGCGCCGCTGGAGCCCGGTCACTCTGATCACCTGTCCCACTCTGCTGGAAAGAATATTAAGGTGAGAGGCCCAAACCTGTGGAAACGTGTCCAGTCACTGTGATGAAACTAATATCTGCACTTCCACTTTCAGCTTCTTTCACATCCTCTGCTCCATCGCACGACAATCGGGTTTTCTGCGAACAGGTCAAAATGAACATTGCCAGAAATTCTATCAGTGGTGAGATTTGAACCCAGCGCCCACGCAGTGATTGGATTTATTGTCTGAAAGCAGTGAGCTCCGTTCGCACAACGCCTCGCCGGTCTTTCACATTTTGTTTCATGCCCAAATAAATAAATTGGAGCTAATTGACCGCATTTCCCCCGTGCTGGGGTTGTTCTCCTTCGAGCAGAGAAGGTTCAGAGGAGATTTGATAGAAGTGTTCAAAGTCATGGAGGGTTCAGATAAAGTTAATAAAGAGAAGCTGTTCCCATTGGCGGAAGTGTCGAGAACCAGAGGACACAGATTTGAGGTGATTGGCAAAAGAACCAAAGGCGACATGAGGAAAATCTTTTTTACGCAGCGAATAGTTATGATCTGGAATGCGCTGCCTGAAAGGGCGGTGGAAGCAGATTCAATCGTGGCTTTCAAAAAGGAATTTGATAAATACTTGAAGGGGAAAATGCAGGGCCCCGGGGAAAGGGCCGGGGAATGGGACTAATGGGATTGGTCTTACAAAAGGCAGGTAAGGGATTGATGGGTCGAATGGCCTCCTTCTGTGGTGCGTTCATTCTGTGATAAATATTATTTTACACACAGTGAACAGACCATCCCTGAAAGACTGCCCTGCGATATGACAGAGTGACACTGAAACGTTGTGAAAATGCAATGACCCCGACGTGATTCGAACACGCGTCCTTCTGATCTGGAGTCAGACGCGCTACCGTTGCGCCACGAGATCCACAGCGCCCACCTGGAGCCGGATCCACAGGAGGGGCATCGGTACCGACCGCCACAGGGACTCGAAGAGGCGGAAGCAGCAGCAGCAACACCGCAGGAGCCCCGCTCTCCAATCCAGCCGTTCCCAGCGGAGAGCTGCCAGTCCCGGCCTGAGCCCTGTCTGGGAGCCGCCTGCCATTCAGTCTTTACAGAACGGGACCGATCCAGTTTCAGCTCACACACAGGATCAGGAATCCCACTCCTGACAGATTCACTTATTTAAACCTTGTTTAGATTCAGTGAATTGGGATTTAATTCAATCCTCATCTGCCCGCCGCTCTGTTATTTCAGGACTTTATTTAAACCGATACTTGGAGCTCTGTTTTTCAGGGTGCCGGCTGTTCAAACATTTCGCAGTCCCACCACGAACACGTTTTGCTGCTAACTTCTGCTTAATACAAAGTTCCCAGGAACGAGGGAATTTCTCCTGGGTACTGAGTTCGAGTTAAGGAACAATAAAGGTCCGATTACACTCCTGGGTGTATTCTCTGGGCCACCAGCTGGTGGGACCGATATGGAGGAGCAAATTTGCAGGGAAATTACAGAGAGGTGCAAAAGCCATAGAGTAGTGATAACAGGTGATTTCAACTATCCTCATATAGACTGGGATAACAATAATATAATGCGCAAAGAAGGGGAAGAATTTTTGAAATGTGTTCAGGGTAACTTTCTCGACCAGTACGTTTCTGGCCCACTGAGGAAGGAGGCATTGCTGGACTTGGTGCAAGGGAATGAGGCGGGCCAAGTGGAGCAAGTGTCAGTGGGGGAGCATTTAGGGAGCAGCGATCAGTATCATAAGGATTAGAATAGCTATGGAAATGGACTCTGTCCACTCTAAAGTAAATGTACTCAATTGGAGGAGGGTCAATTTCAGTGGGATGAGAACAGATCTGGCCCCGGTAAATTGGAATTAAAGATTGTCAGGCAAAACTATAATTGGACAGTGGGCGCATTTTGAAAAGATGATTCGGGTATAGAGAAGGTACATTCCAACGAGGTAGAAAAGTCGGGCAACTAAGGTCAGAGCTCCCTGGATAGTAAGAGAGATAGAGAGTAAGATGAAGCGGGAAACATAAAAGGGAATCAAAAAGTCTTCTACAGACATGTTAACAATAAACGGGTAGTAAGAGGAGGGGCAGGGACGATTAGGGACCATAAAGGAGATCGACTCACGGAGGCAGTGGGCATGGCAGAGGGACTAAATGAGTCCTTCGCATTGTTCTTTACCAA
The DNA here is from genome assembly GCF_035084215.1 of Heptranchias perlo. Classification (NCBI taxonomy): domain Eukaryota; kingdom Metazoa; phylum Chordata; class Chondrichthyes; order Hexanchiformes; family Hexanchidae; genus Heptranchias; species Heptranchias perlo. Next base: position 61,775 of record NW_027139477.1, read on the forward strand.
GGAAGAAGATGCTGCCAGATTCTCGGTAAAGGAAGATATAGTTAAGATACTGGATGGGCTAAAAATGAGAAAGCAAATGACAAGAATCGAATCCGTGATCATGATATTGCGGTAAACTCGATGCAAATGAACTGACCGGCTGTCCGAACGGCACATTCGGCTGTTTAATTAATTTTTGTTCCTGTACGCTGGTTGGTAGCGGTTTCTGTACATGGACTCCTAAATCTCTCTGCTCCTCCACAGTTCCTAGTTTCTCACCATTTAGAAAATACTCTGATTTATCTTTCTTAGATTTAAAGTGGATGACCTCGCTCTCCCCCACATTGAACTCTATTTGCCCCAGTTCTACCCACTCACCTAATTTATCAATTCCGACTTTTCAACTTCCTGCTTCTATCTACATTATTTATTCCGCCACCAGAAGGCTGAGTGTTCAAATCACGGGGTAACAGTTGCTTTTCGAGCTGATCGGATTCTGGATCGTTCCGGAATGAATGTTTCATCTGCTTTTTCTCAATAAACAGAACCTTGCACTCAAATCTGCTTCTCTGGTTCCCAATTTTCAGGAAGGCGTCTCATTCTGCCCTCGACTTTTGATCTTGAACTGTGGTTGAAGATTTTGCAAAGAGGGAAAAGAAGTCCCCAAATCGCCCCACGTGACTCTCAAACGCTTTGGGAAGAAGTTCAGTTCAAACAATCAGGACTTTAAAGGCCCCTCAATGATCTGCACTTTCATTGATTGAGTTTTGTTCCCCATTGTATTCGACCGTGAAATCGCTCTCCGCTTTCATCTCACTGGTGAAGAGTGTGACGGCCTTGTATCTGTCAGCGTGTAAGTGACGAGTTTGGGGTGAGCACGGGTCGCCTTTATTTTTGAAATCTCACCAAGCACCAGAGAAAAGAAACTTAGAATCAAACTGTCCCTGTCAGTGAAGAATTGAAGTGAATATCGCTCCAAGCAGATCTGGACAATGCGCAGCGCAGCCGCACAGGAGTTCCAAATCCACCCTCTCGCCACTCGGCAATCGCATTAACTGAACTTTACTCTGGCCCAGTGTCACCGCGCTGAAATCAAGTCTTTCTCGGCCACATACTTTCTTAACATCATAGTTACTGGTTTAATAGTGAAAACTGCCGTCCGCTTTACTGTAAGTGCAAGAGACAACTTTGTAGACACCGTGTCGTGTCACAGACCTACTCGTTGGACCTGCTCATTTCATCTCATCTCATTTTCTGCAATACTGGAATAGAGAATGGTGAATCACAGCTCGAAAAATCAATCCTCTCTCCGACTGGGGGACCGAGTCTTCCAACATACAGGCATTTAGGGGCAAGGGGAGTTTGATGTTCAGAAAGAAGACGGCACCGATTTTCACTCGTGCAAACTGCACACCCTTTATTTTGGAAAAGTAAACTTATGGTAAGACAGTTGTGACATTGATTGCTGCAAGCTGAAACGTTAGCTCGGTGAATTAATGGCTCAAGAAGGCCACTGTGGTGCAATTGGTTAGCGCGTTTGGTTATTAACTGTAACGGTTGGTGGTTCGAGCCCACCCGGGGACAATAGGGAGCTTTTACCTTAAAATTCGTTGTTTCGCATTTCCAGGTTTCGAATGTGTGTTCTGTTCACAGAAAAATGTACCGTAAACATTGCCAGCTGAGCGCGGCTGATATTCCACCTGCCGCTGGATAACAGGTATCTGAACAATATCCAAAAAACCGAGAATGGCTTGAAGGTGATCGAAATACTTCTTGACAGACAAGGTTCAAAAGGAGGGCTCACGATTAAAGTGAAATATTATTCACCTTCCGACAGGTTTCAGTTTATTTGTGAGAGATCATTAAAGGATCCTGCAGCGCTGCCTCAGTTAACAAAAGCAGTTCGAAGCCGCATTTTTGACGCAGCATCAAACCCAACAGTTTTTCCGCTGCTTCCCCAGCTCCCCGAGTGAGTGAGGCCGTGACAGCAGCGACATTGTCCGGCCCCGCTTTCTCCAATCACCCGCTGCCGGCGGAAAGCAGCGAATGCAGCCTCAGACAGCGCATTACTGTCCATCCCTGGGAAACAATTTCCAACTGAAACAGATTGGAGTTGTGCTGAGCTTTGAGTCTGTAGCGTGTCCGTGACGAGTTTCAGGTTGATATCATCCATTCATTTTTTTATATCTCAGAAACGCACCAGGAGAAAACCGGAACTGAGAATCAAATTGTCCCTGTAGGTGATGAATTCAAGGGAATATCGCTCCAAGCAGATCTGTGAAAGTCACAGTGCAACCGCACAGAAGTTCCAAATTCTCCCTCTCGCCACTCGGCAAACATTAACTGACCTTTGCTCTGGCCTGGTGTCACCTCGCTCAAACCGTCTCTTTCGCGTATGATTTTTTTACGAGTGCAAAGCGTCCCCCGCTTCAGTGAAGCTGCAATCGACATTTTCTTCTAGATGCCATGTCATGGGCCAGATAAAGGATGTGAACAGTTACTGCTGAGAACAAATTAAAAAGTAGCAGAAGTTCATCAAAGTTGCACCATTGAAAGTCCTGGGTGGAGGTTTAGAGGCTGCGATTGTGGGAAGAGTTTTGTTGCGATTCTAACAGACCTTCGAGTGAATTTCCGGGATGTCCAGAACACCGAAATAACTCAGTCAGACTGAAGATCTAAAGGGTTCAGTCCCGGGTTTCAGGAGCGTTTTCTCTCCCTCTCTGTTATCTTGATACCTCCTCCGTGCCCTTTCCATTCTCTGATACGCTCGGAGTGCCCCTTACCCACTGGCACACCCTGACGCTCCCTGATAACATCTGACAGTCCCTTGCCCTCTATGATAACATCTGGCAGTCTCTTGCCCTCTCTGATAACATCTGGCAGTCCCTTGCCCTCTCTGATAACATCTGGCAGTCCCTTGCCCTCTCTGATAACATCTGGCAGTCCCTTGCCCTCTCTGATAACTTCTGAGAGTGCCGTAAACTCTTTGATACCTCATAGCCTCACACCCCTTGATAACCCCTGAGAAGCCCTTTGATTCCCTTACAGCCTCTGGGATCCCGTTGCCCCACCGGATCCACACTAATAAACCCTTAGACTCCCTGATTTATTATCAGGAGCCATTAACCTCTCTGCTACCCAAGTGCGATTTAATTCCACATGTGGATCTACCAGTCTGTGTTAAGGATCAGATCCACGGTTTGTTCGCTCTCATTACTCCGAAGCACTCTGTTCACCGAGAGGGAAATCGCATCTACGTTTATGTGATTTTCAAAGAAAAATAAAACATTGCATGTACAGAATACAGAAATAGCTCAGATGGGGGAGCGTTAGAATTAAAATCCACAGATCCTTTGTTCAATCTCCGCTTAAGGCGGCCTTTTTTCCTCTCTCTCTGTTGGCGGAATGCATAATGAGGGGGTTAATCTTGAAATTAGTGCTCGATTAATGAGGCGAGAAATCAGGAATCACTTTCGCAAACAAAATACGGCCGAAAGCTGGAACTCTCTCGGCCAAAAGGATGTGGATTGAGGCTCAATTCAAATTTACAAGACTGATATTGACAGATCTTTTTTCGGTTCGGGTCCCAAGGGATATGTTTCCAATGCGGGGAAATCGAGTTGAGTTACAGACCACCTCATGATCTAATTGAATGGGACAGCAGAAAGAGGGGCTGAGTGGCCCTCTCCTGTCTCGATGTTCCTCTCCTGCTCAGCGCGGTACTGGAGGACGGGTAAAAGGCATCAGACTGACTCCAGAATGAAAAGCGAGTGCACAGAAGGAACGACGCTGGGATTGTCAGACAAACTGAACCCCTGCAGCAAAATCAACAGCTGCCTCTCTACAATAATAGGATGGGAAAAGATATTGAAGCTGGCCTGGCTCGCTCAGTCGGTAGAGCATGAGACTCTTAATCTCAGGGTTGTGGGTTCGAGCCCCACGCTGGGCGTTTCGTGTTTTATTTCTCAAACTGGGTGATAAAAGGTCCAAAGTGCGACCTCTTATCTCCAGTTCAAGAAATCCAGTTACATTAACAGACACAACACTGAGCTGTGTGAAAGGAAACCGTGAGCGTTGCCAAATATCCAGTCCCTCCCGATTCGATCTTCTCATTCCCTCCACATGGGACACGGACAGATTATCGGTTCAACCGGCTTCATTTTTTGCTGTTATTAAATGTGTTGATGCCTTCAAAATGTCAGGTTTGGAAAATGACAACTCTGGATCCATTCGCCTCTCTGATACCTCCGGAGACCCCCTTGCCTTATTTGATTCTCCCGAGCTCCTCATCTTCTCCGATATGGTCCGAGAGTCCATTATCCTTTTTGAACCTTGTCAGCGCCCTTTACACTCTCTGATACCCGCAAAATGCTCCTTACCCACTGTTACGCCCTGAGTCCTCTTACGCTCTCTGATACCCTCTGACAATCCCTTCCCTTCTCTGAGATCCCCTTACACTCTCTGATACCCTCTGACAATCCCTTCCCCTCTCTGAGATCCCCTTACACTCTGTGATACTCTCTGACAATCCCTTCCCCTCTCTGAGATCCCCTTACACTCTGTGATACTCTCTGACAATCCCTTCCCTTCTCTGAGATCCCCTTACACTCTGTGATACTCTCTGACAATCCCTTCCCTTCTCTGAGATCCCCTTACACTCTGTGATACTCTCTGACAATCCCTTCCCTTCTCTGAGATCCACTTACGCTCTCTGATACCCTCTGACACTCCCTTCCCCTCTCTGAGCCCACTTACGCTCTCTGATACCCTCTGACACTCCCTTCCCCTCTCTAAGATCCTCTTACGCTCTCTGATACCCTCTGACACTCCCTTCCCCTCTCTAAGATCCCCTTACGCTCTCTGATACACTCTGACAGTCCCTTCGCCTCTCTAAGATCCCCTTACACTCTCTGATACGCTCTAATATTCTCTTCCCCTCTCTGGGATCCCCTTGCTCCACCGGATCGCCACTAAGAAGCCATTAGACTCCCTGAACCCTTCTCAGAGCCCATTGCCCTTCCTCATACCCAAGTACGATGTAATTTCACAGGATGATCTATCGGCTTGTATTCAGAATGAGATCCACAGTTTGTACGGCCCATGCTGCTTCCGCCTCTCCCACTCCGAGAGCCCAAGCGGCGGTCGGAACCAATCTCCCTCCTATAAACTCGGAGTGTAAGTATGAGTGCGCTGTTGTTTCATAAACTGTGGGTGTGTATATATGAGTGCGATGTTTATATATGAACTGTGGGTGTGTATATATGTGTGCGATGTTTATATATGAACTGTGGGTGTGTATATATGAGTGCGATGTTTATATATGAACTGTGGGTGTGTATATATGAGTGCGATGTTAAAATATGAACTGTGGGTGTGTATATATGTGTGCGATGTTTATATATGAACTGTGGGTGTGTATATATGAGTGCGATGTTTATATATGAACTGTGGGTGTGTATATATGAGTGCGATGTTAAAATATGAACTGTGGGTGTGTATATATGTGTGCGATGTTTATATATGAACTGTGGGTGTATATATATGTGTGCGATGTTAAAATATGAACTGTGGGTGGGTATATATGTGTGCGATGTTTATATATGAACTGTGGGTGTGTATATATGAGTGCGATATTTATATATGAACTGTGGGTGTGTATATATGAGTGCGATGTTTGTATATGAACTGTGTGTGTCTATATGAGTGCGATGTTTATATATGAACTGTGGGTGTGTATATATGAGTGCGATGTTTATATATGAACTGTGGGTGTGTATATATGAGTGCGATATTTATATATGAACTGTGGGTGTGTATATATGAGTGCGATGTTTATATATGAACTGTGGGTGTGTATATATGAGTGCGATGTTTATATATGAACTGTGTGTGTATATATGAGTGCGATGTTTATATATGAACTGTGGGTGTGTATATATGAGTGTGATGTTTATATATGAACTGTGGGTGTGTATATATCAGTGTGATGTTTATATATGAACTGTGGGATTGTATATATGAGTGCGATGTTTATATATGAACTGTGTGTGTATATATGAGTGCGATGTTTATATATGAACTGTGGGTGTGTATATATGAGTGTGATGTTTATATATGAACTGTGGGTGTGTATATATGAGTGTGATGTTTATATATGAACTGTGGGTGTGTATATATGAGTGCGATGTTTATATATGAACTGTGTGTGTATATATGAGTGCGATGTTTATATATGAACTGTGGGTGTGTATATATGAGTGTGATGTTTATATATGAACTGTGGGTGTGTATATATCAGTGTGATGTTTATATATGAACTGTGGGTGTGTATATATGAGTGTGATGTTTATATATGAACTGTGGGATTGTATATATGAGTGCGATGTTTATATATGAACTGTGGGTGTTTATATATGAGTGCGATGTTTATCTATGAAGTGCGGTAATGAACAGGAGCAGGGCTTCGGAGGGGTTATATTTTCTTGGAAGACAATGGCGCAAAGTTGCATTTGCTCTGGGGTCCAAATACTCAGTTGGAATTGCATTGGACTGAAGATCTAAAGGTCCTTGGTTTAATCCCGGGTTCGGCAGTTTTTGGTTATTTAGTTTATTTTTCTTTGGGTCCATTCTCGCATTTATTGACAGAGAAATTTGATCCCCGCCACTGAAGGATTGGGGATGGATTAGAGAGACATCAAGAATGGGAAATATTTCTATCGTCTGTATTTGGTTTTTATTTCTCTGTTACCTTCTGCCTCTTTCTCTTGGTTTTGTTTCTCTCGGTGCCGGGTGAACATTTGATTTGATGCATTTGTCCTGAATTGATGCCTTCTCCACATCTCGGGGAGGTCAGACCCGCTCTGTCTGTCTGTTGCTGCTGATGATCATTAATGGGAACAGGCCGCGAGTTAAACATTTCTCTGCAAACCGGAGAAAGACAAATCAAAAGAAAGACGTGTTTCTCCGGCCCAGGGGTAAAGTTACAATGGATGTTATTCAAAAAACTGTCCCCATGAATTTGTCTGTGAATCTGTTTGTGAAGCTTGGGTTTTAAAAGTTCCGAAAACCCAAAATAAAGCCCCTTAACAGCCCATACAGGAATCAAACCCACGATTATAACATTATGGTGTGTTTTAAGCAAGTCAGCTGACCAGCCGTTACGAACATCCCAATCATCGTTTTTTTTTACCGATACTAGTTTGAAGTGATTTCTTTACACGGACCCCTAAATCTCTCTGGCCCTCCACAGTTCCCAGCTTCTCACCATTTAGAAAGTACCCTGATCTATCCTTTTTTGATCCAAAGTGGATGACCTCCAGAAAAAGTGACTAAAGTAGTGGACAGGGGAATGTCAATGGATGTTATTTATATGGACTTCCAGAGGCATTTGATAAGGTCCCACATAAGAGAATGTTAGCTAAGATAGAAGCCCATGGAATCGAGGGAAAAGTACGGACTTGGTTAGGTAGTAGGCTGAGCGAAAGGCAACAGAGAGTAGGGAGAATGGGTAGGTACTCACATTGGCAGGATGTGACTAGTGGTGACCCGCGGGGATTTGTCTTGGGGCCTCAATTATTCACAATATTTTTTAACGACTCAGATGAAGGCATAGAATGTCTCATATCTAAGTTTGCCGATGACAAAAAGATTGCTGGCATTGTGAGCAGTGTAGATGAAAACATAAAATTACAAAGTGATATTGATAGATTAGGTGAATGGGCAAAACTGTGGCAACTCATGGACCAGCATATTCCTCACTCTACCATTACCAACAAGCCAGGGGATCAACCCTGGTTCAATGAGGAGTGTAGAAGAGCATGCCAGGAGCAGCACCAGGCGTACCTAAAAATGAGGTGCCAACCTGGTGAAGCTACAACTCAGGAATACATGCGTGCTAAACAGCGGAAGCAACAGGCTACAGACAGAGTTAAGCGATTCCACAACCAACGGATCAGATCAAAGCTCTGCAGTCCTGCCACATCCAGTCGTGAATGGTGGTGGACAATTAAACAACTAACGGTAGGAGGAAGCTCTGCAAAAATCCCCATCCTCAATGATGGCGGAGTCCAGCACGTGAGTGCAAAAGACAAGGCTGAAGCGTTTGCAACCATCTTCAGCCAGAAGTGCCGAGTGGATGATCCATCTCGGCCTCCTCCCGATATCCCCACCATCACAGAAGCCAGTGTTCAGCCAATTCGATTCACTCCACGTGACATCAAGAAACGGCTGAGTGCACTGGATACAGCAAAGGCTATCCCAGCTGTAGTGCTGAAGACTTGTGCTCCAGAACAAGCTGCGCCTCCAGCCAAGCTGTTCCATAACAGCTGCAACACTGGCATCTACCCGACAATGTGGAAAATTGCCCAGGTATGTCCAGTCCACAAAAAGCAGGACAAATCCAATCCGGCCAATTAACGCCCCATCAGTCTGCTCTCAATCATCAGCAAAGTGATGGAAGGTGCCGTCGACAGTGCTTTCAAGCGGCACTTACTCACCAATAACCTGCTCACCGATGCTCACTTTGGGTTCCGCTAGGACCACTCGGCTCCAGACATCATTACAGCCTTGGTCCAAACATGGACAAAAGAGCTGAATTCCAGAGGTGAGGTGAGAGTGACTGCCCTTGACATCAAGGCAGCATTTGACCGAGTGTGGCACCAAGGAGCCCTAGTAAAATTGAAGTCAATGGGAATCAGGGGGAAAACTCTCCAGTGGCTGGAGTCATACCTAGCACAAAGGAAGATGGGAGTGGTTGTTGGAGGCCAATCATCTCAGCCCCAGGACATTGCTGCAGGAGTTCCTGAGGGCAGTGTCCTAGGCCCAACTATCTTCAGCTGCTTCATCAATGACCTTCCCTCCATCATAAGGTCAGAAATGGGGATGTTCGCTGATGATTGCATAGTGTTCAGTTCCATTCGCAACCCCTCAGATAATGAAGCAGTCTGAGCCCGCATGCAGCAAGACCTGGACAACATCCAGGCTTGGGCTCATAAGTGGCAAGTAACATTCGCGCCAGATAAGTGCCAGGCAATGACCATCTCCAACAAGAGAGAGTCTAACCACTTCCCCTTGACATTCAACGGCATTACCATCGCTGAATCCCGCACCATGAACATACTGGGGGTCACCATTGACCAGAAACTTAACTGGACCAGTCATATAAATACTGTGGCTACGAGAGCAGGTCAGAGGCTGGGTATTCTGCGGCGAGTGACTCACCTCCTGACTCCCCAAAGCCTTTCCACCATCTACGAGGCACAAGTCAGGAGTGTGATGGAATATTCCCCACCTGCCTTGATGAGTGCAGTTCCAACAACACTCAAGAAGCTCGACACCATCAGGGAAGAAGCAGCCCGCTTTATTGGCATCCCGTCCACCACCCGAAAGATGCACTCCCTTCACCTCCGGTGCACAGTGTGTGTACCATCCACAGGATGCACTGCAGCAACTCGCCAAGGCTTCTTCGACAGCACCTCCCAAACCCGCGACTTCTACCACCGAGAAGGACAAGAGCAGCAGACACATGGGAACAACACCACCTGCACGTTCCCCTCCAAGTCACACACCATCCCGACTTGGAAATATATCGCCGTTCCTTCATCGTCGCTGGGTCAAAATCCTGGAACTCCCTTCCGAACAGCACTGTGGGAGAACCTTCACCACGTGGACTGCAGCAGTTCAAGAAGGCGGCTCACCACCACCTTCTCAAGTGCAATTAAGGATGGGCAATAAATGCCGGCCTCGCCAGCGACGACCACATTCCACGAACGAATATAAAAAAAGGTTTTGGAGTCCTCACCGCCAAAATTGCAAACACCTTATCGACATCTGACCGAGCAAACCCTGGCATAACCTTAAAGTCCCACATCAGGTCACCCCTCAGTCTTCTATTTCCTATGGAAAAGAGCCCCAGTCTGTTCAAACTTTCAATGTGTGGAAGTGTGAACTTTGGACCTAAGCAAGACAGATCAGAATATGTTCTAACTGGTGAGAAGCTGGGAACTGTGGGGGAGGAAAGATGTTTACGGGTCCAAGTACAGAAATCACTGAATGTCAGTGGACAGTTACAAAAAATAATTCAAAAGGCCAATGGAATGTTGGCCTTTATCTCAAGGAGCTGGAATTCAAAGGGGTGGAAGTTATGTTCCAGTTATATAAACTCTGCTGAGACCACATTTCGAGTCCTGCATTCAGTTCTCGGCCCCACACCTCAGGGAGGATATATTGGCCTTGGAGGGGGTGCAGCGCAGATTCACCAGAATGATACCGGGGCTAAAATGGTTAAATTATGCAGACAAGTTACAGAGAAAAGGTTGGTATTTCCTTGTGTATAGAAGATTAAGTGTTGATGTATTCGAGTTGTTGAAGGTGATTAAATGAGCCAATGGTGTGTGTGTGAGCTGTGAGACAGCTTGAAATCCCAATCCTCTCCACCACTGGGGACTGAGTCTTCCAACATACAGGGATTTTCACTCGTGCAAGTTTCATCCACATTTTCTGCTCTTCATTTCTCTGACCTGCTTGTTGCGCTTTTCCCTTCAATTCAGGACTGACAGGAAAAACTCGATTCTGCCGTCAATCTCCGGGTCACATGGAGAGAATTCAAATAATTAAAATCGACCCTGATCACCCCCAATATCGTCACCTGCACGTTTGACGAATGCAAAGCGGCTTCTATCGCGGTTTTACTGCACAACTCGTTCAAAGATACTGTCAGTAATTGGAGGGTCTTTCAAGTCATGACACGAACAGAACAGTTCGCACTGCCGTTTTCCCCAAGACGCTTCAGATTCATGGGGAATGATTTCGGTCTGGCGGTTAAATCCGTTCCCTCTTCACAAATCCGCCTTTGAACCCGGGACTTTTAGTATTTTTGATAACCGATACCAAACTGGTTTGTCCTGTATTTTATATTACTGTCTAAATATTACAGATAAGCGGAGCACTTGAGCTGTCACAGCTGTGACTTTGACTTTTCTCCCTCTCCTCTCGATCTCCCTGGCAACTGCCACTAACCACAATCTTCTCTCACACTTCTCCATCAGGAAGTTCCGAGCCTCGGTTTTCAAATGAAATAACGCCCATCTCTCCAATCACCGACAGCCCAGAGAGAGTTTCATAATTTCAGCTCCCAATTTCCCCAAATCCTCAAAGTAGCATGAAAATAATTGTCCTTAAGTTAATAATAATATAATTAAAAGTTCTTATCGTCTGGGGTTTTGTTTCAGATTCCACGGCTTTTAAAGGTCACTGCGGATGTTTAACGAATCGCCTCTTGGTTGGAGGCTTCTGTGTGGGAAAGATCAGGAAGTGATAATTGAGAGACCGAGGATGAAGCTGTTTGATGGGAGCACTGGGGACACAGACCGTGCGCGGCTCCAGTGGAGCAATCGGTCAGCGCGCGTTATTTCTACAATAATTATACACTCGGGAAATGCTGGGGTTGTGAGCTCCAGCACCATCTAAAGTAGTTGAACCTTCTAAACATTTTGACTGGAGTTCAAGGTACAACCGGTTCCATAACACATCGACTTCTTCATGTCCCCATGTGGGCACTGAGGCTCCTCTGACCTCCCGTCTTGCAATAGCAGGTGAGAGTTTATTTGTTTATAGGAGGGAGAGGGGGCGATTGGCGAGAGCTGAAATGGTAAAGCGGCCGGCACGACATCTTTAAATCTAAAGAACCAAACACACAATTCTTCTTTCCGTGAAGCAGAGATTCATCGGTTTGAAGTGTCGTGTAGGGAAAATTCGGGAGGCAAATCTGCTGCCTGGTGTCACGGTGTAACGGGTGAAATTATTCAGCTTTCAATTGTTGATCGGCTGAAATGTCGAGAGGCCTTTCCCAGCTCCCGTGTGGGACAAGTTCAGCTTTTGAGCCATTGGGTAAAGTGTATTTTTTAAATTGCTGCTAACGAATGACAAGAAATTTTGTACAAACAGGAAGAATTGTAAACTCACGAGTTCACTGTCCATGTTTCTTACATCATGTTCAACAGAAACAAGGATTCTCCTCAACACGTTGCTGAAAATTGTAGAAAAGAGATACTCCCCCAAATTCGACATTGACAGGGATAATTCTGAGTCCCACCATGAATCTGTATGATGGAAACCAATCAAACAACGAGCCTGGATAGCTCAGTCGGTAGAGCATCAGACTTTTAAAACAGGTAGTGATCTGAGGGTCCAGGGTTCAAGTCCCTGTTCAGGCTAAAAGTTTTAAAACAGCTGGCAAGTTCTGCTTTTCCAGCGGACCAACATCAGCGAAAGGAGCAAGAGTTGGCCATTCAGTCCCTCAAGCCTGCTCCGCCATTTGATAACGCTGATCTTCGACCTCAACTCCACTTTCCCGACCTATCCCCATATCCCTTGAGTTCCTTCGTGTCCAAAATTCTATCTACATCAGTTTTGAATCTATTCAATGGCTCAGCATCCACAGCCCTCAGGGGTAGAGAATTCCAATGGTTCACAACCCTCTCAGCAAAGAAATCTCTGAACTAAATGGCTGGCCCCTTATCTTGAGATTATAACCTTTAGTTCTAGACTCTCCAGCGAGGGGAAACAGCATCCCAGCATCTACCCTGTCAAGCCCTCTAAGAATTTTATATGTTTCAATGAGATCACCTCATCATTGTAAACACCAGAGAATATCGGCCCATTCTGCTCAATCTCTCCTCACAGGACAAACCTCTCATCCCAGGAATCAATCCAGTCAACCTTTGTTGCACCCACTCTAAGGCAAGTGTATCATTCCCAGGTAAGGAGATCAAAACTGTACACAGTACTCCAGATGCGGTCTCACCAAAGCCCTATATAATTACAGCAAGACTTCCTTATCCTTGTACTCCAACCACCTCGCAATAAAGGCCAACACACCATTTGTTTTCCTAATTGCTTGTTGTACCTGCATGTTAACTTTCTGTGATCCGTGTACAAGGACACACAAATCCCTCTGAATTCCAACATTTCGTAGTCTCTCACCGTTTAAAAGATATTCTGCTTTTCTATTCTTCCTACCAAAGTGAATAATCTCACATTTCCCCACTTTATACTTCATTTGCCAACTTCTAGCCCACTCACTTATCCTGTCTGTTTCACTTTGCATCCTCTTTGCATCCTCCTCACAGCTTACTTTCCCACCTAGTTTTGTATCGTCAGCAAACTTGGATACATTACACTCGGTCCCTTCATCTAAATCATTAATATAGATTGTAAATATTTGAGGCCCAAGCACTGATCTTCACGGCACCCCACTAGTTACAACCTGCCAACCCCAAAATGAACTGTTTATTCCGACTTTCTGTTTTCTGTCCGTCAACCAATCCCCAATCCATGCTAATATATTACCCACAATCCCATGAACCCTAATCTTGTTTAACAAACTTTTGTGTGGCACCTTATCGAATGCCTTTTGAAAATCCAAATATTCTATATCCACTGGTTCTCCCTTATCTACCCTGCTATCTAAACCCTCAAAACCTCTTGTGGAGTTGTCAAACACGATTTCTCTTTCATAAAACTTGTTGCATGTGCCTAACCATATTATGATTTTCTAAGTGCCCTGTGACCACGCCCCTAGTAATAGATTCCCGCAATTTCCCTCCTACTATTGTCAGGCTAAAGGGCCTGTAGTTCCCTCTTTTCTCTCTCCCTCCTTTCTTGAATAGAGGGGTTACATTTGGTACCTTCCAATCCATGGGGAACTTTCTAGAATCATGGGAACTGTGGAAGATAAAACCAATGCATCCACTGTCTCTGCAGCGACCTCTTTTAAAACCCTAGGATGTAGGCCATCAGGGCCAATGAATTTGTCAGCTTTTAGTCCCATTAATTTCTCCAGTACTTTTTATTTACTAATCTTAATTGCTTTAGGTTCCTCACTCTCATTAAAACCTTGGTTCCCCAATACTTCTGGTATGATTTTAGTGTCTTCTACTGTGAAGACAGATACAAAATACTTGTTTAACGTCTCTGCCATTTCCTTATTCTCCATTATAAATTCTCCTGTCTCTGTCTCCAAGGGACCCATGTTTACTTTCGCTAATCTCTTCCTTTATACATATTTATCAATTTCTTGATCATCCTTTGCTGATTTCTAAAACTCTCCTAATCCTCAGGCTTACTGTTCTTTTTGGCAACATTATAAGCCTCTTTTAACCTAAAATATCATTAATCTCTCCAATTAACCAAGGTTGGACCACTTTTCCAGTGGAGTTTTTAACCCTCAAAGGAATGTAATTTTGTTAAGGAATTATAAATTATTTCTTTAAATGTTCGCCATTGCTTATCTATCATCATATTTTTAAATCTAATTTCCCAAACTACCTTAGCCAACTCAATCCTCATAACTACGTTATTGGTTTTGTTTAAATTTAAGACCCTAGTTTCCGACTTAATGACATCACTCTCAAACTTTCAAACTCAATATCAAATTCTACCATATTATGATCATTCTTCCCCAGAGGATCATTTACTATAAGATTACCAATTAACCCTGTTTCATTACACAATACTAGATCAAAATAGCCTGTTCCCTTGTAGATTCCTCGACATATTGATCTAGAAAACTGACTCGAATTAATTCCATCAACATAAAGCAGCTTATCTTGAGTTGCTAACATGATGTCAACACGATGGGATGACTTATAAGTAGAAGACACGGCCAGATCTGCGAGGTGAATGAGATGTTTGCTGAAAACACGGAGAATTAATGAAACCAAGACTTCCCTGTAGAGCAAGGAGTTGGAACGAAAGATGCTGGGCATTGAGAGGTGATGGATTTTGTAGATGGCAGGATGAATGGACAAAAGTATCTCAACGCCCTGCTTCTTTTCTATATTGATAAATATAGACAAAAATCTCATCTCCGTGCTTCTTTCAGATAATGAATGTCTTAATGCTCAAGAGATCACTGATCCAAGCCCATTATCTCCACTCACACTCTCCTTCCAATCCTGCATGTGATGCTTCACTTTGAAATTTTGCATTTTCTCACATTGGGATTCCATTTGAAGAAAACATTGCTGTGATCAGCTTGTGCTGTTAAGGAGATGGAGCTCAAGGAGATACATAAAAGGTCAATGATAACAGTGACTGTTCAGACACTGTGAGCTACAGTTAAAGGTCGGCAATATTGAAAGTGTCAGGCAGCAGATCTTCTCCAAATCATGACACAAATGGCACGAAAACTTAACGTGGACTTTGATCAATGTCACGACTTTCAAATAGCAGACATTTTATACACAAGGCAAGAAAGATTTACAAGGATGTTGCCTGGACTGTAGAATTTTAGCTATGAGGAAAGATTGGATAGGCTGGGGTTGTTTTCTTTGGAACAGAGGAGACTGAAGGCAGATTTAATTGAGGTGAACAAAATTATCAGGGTCCCAGATAGCGTGGATTGGAAGGACCCACTTCTCTTAGCAGAGAGGTTAATAACCAGGGGCATAGATTTAAAGTGATTGGTAGAAGGTTTAGTGGGGAACTGAGGAGAAATTATTTCACCCAAGGGTTGTGGGGTCTGGAACTGACTGCCTGAAAGGGTGGTTGAGGCGGACACCCTCATCACATTTGAAGAATACTTGAACTGCCGGAAGCTACAAGGCTACGGGCCAAGAGCTGGAAAGTGGGATTAAGCTGGATAGCTCTTTTTCGGCCGGCACAGACACGATGGGCCGAATGGCCTCTTTCTGTGCCATCAATTTCTTTGATTCTATGAGTCTAATTAACAGTCTCTCTGCTCGTCTACTTTTAAACTTTGACCATTTAGTTTACATTTCATCTCATTTTTATTCCTCTCAAAATGCAAAACGTCACATTTCTCTGCATTAAATTTCACCTGGCCCATTTACTAACCCGTGGACGTCACAATGAAGTCACTGACTCCTCTTCCCAGTTCCCCACGCTGCCAATGTTGGCGTCATCTAGAGATTTTCACCTTGTGTCCCACATACCCAAGCTGAGATCATTCTCTATATTGAGAAGAGCAATGGTCCCAACACTGACCCTGGGGGACACCACTGTTCACATCCCTCCAGTCTGAAGAACATCCATTAACCACTACTCTCTGTTTTCTGCCCTTTACACAACTTCCTATCCACACTGCCCCATTCTTTTTAATACCGTGGGTATTAATTTTATCAACAAGCCTCCTGTCCGGCATCTTATCAAACACATTTTCACAATCCATCTGCACAACATCCACTACATTCCCTTTATCAGTATACTCGAGTTATCTCAAATAATCCATGTTGGCTATTCTTAATTAATGTGTTTTTCCAACAAATGTTGAAATGTTTGCTCCATCTCATCTGGTTTCATCTGTTTCAAGCCACAACAGAAAGGTCGTGTTTTCTCCTGGAGCTTAAGATAAATTATTTTTTTTAAATGATGCTTCAGTCAATGAGGGAAATCTGGGCTCAGACCCGCCCATTCGGTGCCGCAACTCCCGCCCCTCTCACACTCCGATTGGTTGGAGGACCAACTGTTCTCTCATCCCTCCAGTCAATTTACCATAAGACCATAAGATCATCAGAGATCGGAGCAGGAGTCGGCCATTCGGCCCCTCGAGCCTGCTCCACCATTTCATGAGATCATGGCTGATCTGATGTTTACCTCAACTCCACTTTCCCGCCCTTTCCCCATATCCTTTGACGCCCTTGCGAATCAAATTTTTTTTCGAACTCAGCCTTGAATGTCTTCAATGACTCAGCCTCCACAGCTTTTTGGGGTAAAGAATTCCAAAGATTCACAACCCTCTGGGAGAAGAAATTCCTCCTCATGTCCGTCTTAAAAGGGCAACCCCTTATTCTGAGACTATGCCCCCTAGTTTTAGATTCCCCCATGAGGGGTAACATCCTCTCAGCATCTACCCTGTCAAGTCCCCTCAGAATCTTGTATGTTTCAATAAGATCTCCTCTCATTCTTCTGAACTCCAATAATTATGGACCAAACCTGTTCAATCTTTCCTTATAAGACAACCCTTCCATCGCCGGAATCAACCTCGTGAACCTTCTCTGAACTGCCTCCAATGCAAGTATGACCTTCCTTAAATAAGGTCACCAGAACTGTACGCAGTACTCCAGATGTGGTCTCACCAGCACCCTGTACAGTTGTAGCATGACTTCCCTGCTTTTATACTCCATCCTGCTGGAAATAAAGGCTAATATTCCGTATGTCTTCCGGATTACCTGCTGCAGTTGTATGTTGACTTTTTATATTTCATGTACGAGGACACCAAGGTCCCTCTGTACGGCAGCGTTTTGTAGTATTTCTCCATTCAAATAATATTTTGCTTTTTTATTTTTCCTCCCAAAGTGGATGACTTCACATTTTCCCACATTATATTCCATCCACCAATTTTTTGCCCATCCGCTTAACCTGTCAATATCTCTTTACAGACAAGTTGTGTCCTTATCGCAACTTGCTTTTCCACCTTTCTTTGTATCATCAACAAATTTGGCCACAAGACACCCTGTTCCTTCATCCAAGCCATGAATATATATTGTAAATAGTTGAGGCCCCAGCACTGATCGCTGCGGCACCCCACTCATTACTGGAAATTCCGATAAATTCCTGCTGCTCCAATTGGTCCGGATATCTCCTTGATCACCAGGGCGGGGTTAATGGTGAAACTGACGGTCCTGTGGTGCAGTTGGAAAATAAACATTAATTGAACCCGTCAGTTGCAACAATTAATAAAACGAAATTAATAAAAGTAAATGAAAAAAATATTATCTGGAGTTCACCAAAGTGGGGGGGGGGCTTCTATGCTGTGTGTTTGTGCCGGTTTAAATGGCACGAAGGGCTGGGCTTTCAGTTTATTTTATTTTCCTTGGTCCAAAAGCGCTCGCCCTGCTTCCAATGTCTTTGTTTTTCGGCCTTATATTAAGATCATCAATGGCGGCTGCAGCACCCAGCATGCAGCGCGGTTCAGATTGTGCCCTATCTGAATCAGTGGAGTCCAGAGCGCAGGCGCAGTAGTGCCTCATTATCGGTCAGTGTGTCCTGAGCATGCGCGGCCAGTCGAGGCTGCGGGAGGAGCGCGTTCGGTGCAGGTCAGAGGATCGGAGCAAGAGGCTCAATAAACCCCGGGGCCCGGGTCCGGGCTCAGGCCCAGGCTCAGGCTTTACAAACCCCGAGTGCGGCCCCAGACCCGAATATAAAACAGTGAACATTATCCCCCCCTCACTACCCGCCGGGAAATGAAGGGGAAATGGGGATCGGTCAGGGAGCGTCTGTAAATGAAGGAGAAATGGTGATCGGTCAGGGAGCGTCTGTAAATGAAGGGGAAATGGTGATCGGTCAGGGAAAGTCTGTAAATGAAGGAGAAATGGAGGTCGGTCAGGGAACGTCTGTAAATGAAGGAGAAATGGTGATCGGTCAGGGAAAGTCTGGAAATGAAGGAGAAATGGTGATCGGTCAGGGAGCGTCTGAAAATGAAGGAGAATTGGTGATCGGTTGGGGAGCGTCTATAAATGAGGGAGAAATGTTGATCAGTCAGGGAGCGTCTGTAAATGAAGGAGAAATGGTGATCGGTCAGGGAAAGTCTGTAAATGAAGGAGAAATGTTGATCGGTCAGAGAGCATCTGTAAATGAAGGAGAAATGGTGATCACTCAGGGAGCGTATGTGAATGATGGAGAAACGGTGATCGGTCAGGGAGCGTCTGTAAATGAAGGAGAAATGGTGATCGGTCAGGGAGCATCTGTAAATGAAGGAGAAATGGTGATCGGTCAGGGAGCATCTATAAATGAAGGAGAAATGGTGATCACTCAGGGAGCGTCTGTAAATGAAGGAGAAATGGTGATCAGTCGGGGAGCATCTATAAATGAAGGAGAAATGGTGATCGGTCAGGGAAAGTCTGTAAATGAAGTTGAAATGGTGATCGGTCAGGGAAAGTCTGTAAATGAAGGAGAAATGGAGATCGGTCAGGGAAAGTCTGTAAATGAAGGAGAAATGGTGATCGGTCAGGGAGCCTCTATAAATGAAGGAGAAATGGTGATCAGTCGGCGAGCGTCTGTAAATGAAGGAGAAATGGTGATCGGTCAGGGAGCGTCTGAAAATGAAGGAGAATTGGTGATCGGTTGGGGAGCGTCTATAAATGAGGGAGAAATGTTGATCAGTCAGGGAGCGTCTGTAAATGAAGGAGAAATGGTGATCGGTCAGGGAAAGTCTGTAAATGAAGGAGAAATGTTGATCGGTCAGGGAAAGTCTGTAAATGAAGGAGAAATGTTGATCGGTCAGGGAAAGTCTGTAAATGAAGGAGAAATGGTGATCGGTCAGGGAAAGTCTGGAAATGAAGGAGAAATGTTGATCAGTCAGGGAGCGTCTGTAAATGAAGGAGAAATGGTGATCGGTCAGGGGGCGTCTGTAAATGAAGGAGAATTGGTGATCGGTCAGGGAAAGTCTGTAAATGAAGGAGAATTGTTGATCGGTCAGGGATCGTTTGTAAATGAAGGAGAAATGGTGATCAGTCAGGGAAAGTCTGGAAATGAAGGAGAAATGGTGATCGGTCAGGGAGCGTCTGAAAATGAAGGAGAATTGGTGATCGGTTGGGGAGCGTCTATAAATGAGGGAGAAATGTTGATCAGTCAGGGAACGTCTGTAAATGAAGGAGAAATGGTGATCGGTCAGGGAAAGTCTGTAAATCAAGGAGAAATGGTGATCGGTCGGGGAGCGTCTATAAATGATGGAGAAATGGTGATCGGTCAGGGAGCGTCTATAAATGAAGGAGAAATGGTGATCAATCAGGGAGCTTCTGTAAATGATGGAGAAATGGTGATCGGTCAGGGACCGTCTGTAAATGAAGGAGAAATGGTGATCGGTCAGGGACCGTCTGTAAATGAAGGAGAAACAGTGATCAGTCAGGGAGAGTCTGTAAATGAAGGAGAAATGGTGATCTCTATATCTTCAGTCATCCAGGGAGCTCGAGCTTTGGATGCTGTTCCTTTCCTCCTCATGGGAATCTGTCTACTCTGCACCTGAACCAACTCCTCCTTGAAGGCTTCCCACTGTTGAATTATTGTTCTGCCTGCCAATTTTTGATTCCAGTCCACACGGACAAGATCCTTTTTTAACTCACTGGAATTGGTCCTCCTCCAGTTAAGAATTTTCACATTTGACTGTCCCCTGTCCTTTTCCATAACTATTCTAAACCGAATGAGATTATGATCACTGTTGCCCCATTGAAACATGCTCCACCTGCCCCACTTCATTTTCCACACCGAGTCCACTGCGATACTCACACTCTCTCTCACACTCACTCTCACATTCACTCTCGCGCTCGCTCACAATCACTCTCACACTCACTCGCTCACATTCCTCTCTCACCCTTTCACTCATGGTTTAGGGCCACTGAAAGATGATGCGATGGGTTTGGATTTCAGCACAGGGAGGAGGGAGAGTGTGTGGGACGGGGATTTACAGCTTTGAGGAATGAGAGAGGAAATAATGTTCCATCGAAAGTAGAGTTATCTGATCTGAATTTCTATCCTGTACTTACAGTGATAACTTTTATAAACTCCTTTTACAGGGGAGGATTTGCAGACAGGAAACTCAAACCAAAGATCATGTCAATATCTGACAGAGTCACTCGATTCATCAGGACCTGAATATCATCAGCCTTTGAATGTGGAAGGAGAAACATTTGTCTGTTCTATCTGTGGGAGAAGATTTCTAACATCAGTGTGAGTGGAAAAGCACCGAGACACACACACCCAAGTGAGAGTGTTCCAGTGCACTGACTGTGGAAAGAGCTTTAACCAGTTACACAGACAGAAAAAACACCGCACCGTTCACAGTGGGGAGAAACCGTACACGTGTTCTGTGTGTGGACGAGGCTTCAACTGATCGTCCAACCTGGAGCGACACAAGGACACCCGGACCACGGAGAAACCGTGGAAATGTGGGGACTGTGGGAAGGGATTCAATTACCCTTCAGAGCTGGAAACTCATCGACGCATTCACACTGGGGAGAGGCCGTTCACCTGCTCCGTGTGTGGGAAGGGATTCATTCGGTCATCCACCCTGCTGAGACACCAGCGAGTTCACTCTGATGAGAGACCTTTTAAATGTTCTGACTGTGAGAAGTGGTTTAAAAGCAAAAGTATTCTGCTGTCACACCAACGCACTCACACTGGGGAGAGGCCGTTCACCTGCTCCGTGTGTGGGAAGAGATTCACTCGGTCATCGACCCTGCTGACACACCAGCGAGTTCACACTGGGGAGAGGCCGTTCACCTGCTCCGTGTGTGGGAAGAGATTCACTTGGTCATCGACCCTGCTGACACACCAGCGAGTTCACACGAGGGAGAGGCCGTTCACCTGCTCCGTGTGTGGGAAGAGATTCACTCGGTCATCGACCCTGCTGACACACCAGCGAGTTCACACTGGTGAGAAGCCGTTCACCTGCTCCGTGTGTGGGAAGGGATTCACTCGGTCATCCCTCCTTCTGTCACACCAGCGAGTTCACACTGATAAGAGACGTTTAAATGTTCTGACTGTGAGAAAAGATTTAAAATCAGAAATGATCTGCTGAGACATCGACGCACTCACACTGGGGAGAGACTGTTCACCTGCTCCGTGTGTGGGAAGAGATTCACTTGATCATCCCACCTTCTGAAACATCCACTTGTTCACACGATTGAGTGACCTTTTAACTCAGTGACTGTGAGAAGAGCACAAATGAACTGCTGACACATCAACGCATGCCCATTGGTTGAGAGACTGTTCACCTGCTCCGTGTGTGGGAAGGGATTCACTCAGTCATCACACGTGCTGAGACACCAGCGAGTTCACATATGACTGCAGGGGTTGGATTCTGCAGTTAATCCCATCCAGGACTGAACCATGTTCATTCTGACAGTTGGGGTTTGTTTCTCCTGATGTTAATAACCCCTATAACTGGGCTAGAGTTTAATATTCTGGATATCTGTTCAATAAATCAGCTTTGTTTTAAACACCTTGTTGTAGATTTTGGTCTTTCCCACCTGAGTGTTTAACATCACCTGACTGGAGCTCAGAAAGGACAATCTGGGGGGAGGATCGTCCGGTGGGAACAGAACTTCAGCCTGGACACAGTCCTTCAGGGCCACACTGAGAGGGGCAAACGGCACTTTGGTCTTTCTCGTCTCTCTTCACAGACAGAAAAGTCACTGTGCGGCGTCCAGTTTAAAACTGACTGTGGTAATTATTCTATGAAGATTTAACCTGTTTGTGTGACAGTCCTGAGTCGACCATTTAAGGCAGGCGTTGACTCATTTAAAATAAACCCACTTAAAATAAATGATTTAAAGTCTGAATTAAAATAGCAGAGGGAGGAGTTCCCAGGAGCCTGTGAACTGCTGGTACAATTATACAACAGTCATTTGATCTCCAGATAAAGAAGGACCTGCAGTGTGTTTCCAGAATTCCCGGTTTTATTGATGTGTGCGTGTTAGACACCAGGATCACTAAAAATACACGATCCGGACCATCCACAGAGTGGGGGCGATCCCGACAGTTACTCTGGGATCACTCCCACTGCGGAACTCCACCACTGACCCTGCTGAAGGTTGTAGGCTCAGGGAGTGGGGCCTCCAGGAGTGGACTGTAAGATAGCTGACAAAGATATGCTGAGGTACCAGAGGAATCCTTACTAAGGAACCGTCTGGGGTTTTACCTCTCAGTGTGGGTCTAGCGGTGAATGATTCCTGACTCCCCGAACTGTCTTACATTTAACCCAGATCGGATCAGGATGAATTCAGTTTACAGGAGAATTGGGTCAAATATCACCCACAATCGAGGGAGACAAAAGCAGCCATTAGAGAAGCTCAGAGATCTTTGGAAAAGAAGATGGTGCCCAATTCTGAGAATAATAGCAAATGTCTTTCCAGCTACGTCAGGAGTCAGAAGACCATTAAAGATGCTTTAGGGCCACTGAAAGACAGTTCAGGACAGATTCCCGGGCTATGGCAGAGCTGTTGAATGACTATTTCTCATCAGTCTACACTCCTGTGGATGATGCTCAGATTCCAGCTGTGGGATGTGCTGTCAACAATAACATCATAAATATTAAAATAGAATGGGATGTCACTTTGGATAAAATATGAACTCTCAAGATGCATTGTGCTCCAGGTCCAGATGATATCCACCCCCGGGTGTTTAAAGAGATGGGACGGGTGCTCTGTGAGCCCCTTGCCTGTATCTTCAACAGCTCAATAGAGTCAGGGATTGTCCCCTGAGATTGGAAGGGAGCTCACGTAGTTCCCATTTTCATTAAAGGGGACAAATCAGAGCCGGGGAATGACAGGCCCATCAGTGTAACCTCGATCAGAGGGAAATGCTTGAAGGGATCCTAAGAGATGCTGTTTATGATCACGGGGAAAGAGAAGGAGCCATTGGAGATACTCAACACGGCTTCTGGGAAAGAAAATGGTGTCTTACAAACTTGCTTGAGTTTTTTGAAGAAGTTGCTGGGTTAGTGGATGAGGGTAATCCGGTTCACATTGTCTATCTCAGGGATGTCAAACTCATTTCCGATGGTGAACCTGACCCGATATCCTGGCACTTGGCCTGGGCCACATTCAGCAAACGTTATTAAACTAGAAATAGATGAAGATGAACTGTATTGGTATTTACTTACATTTAGATTTTATTTACAGCTACTGCTGCTCCCGATACCTGGCACCTCTGAGCTTGAACTATTGCACCAACATTTGGAGTAAATGACTGGGCTGAGGCCTGTCTTGGATAAAAACATGAGGACCACTTGTCATTACAGAACTGTGTGCCCCAAACACTAACCGTGGAAGTGAATTCCACAGACTGCCTACTCCCTATGTAAAGAAGTTTCTCTTGACTACTGCTCTAAAACAGAGAGTGGGGTTAATTGTAGCGACTCACACTGTATAAGGTGGAAAGTGGGGCTCCACAAGGATTGGTTCTGGGACCACTGTTCACAATTCACATCAACGAATTGGACTCGGGAATCGGAAGTACAATTTCAAAATTGACAGATGACACCAGATTGGCGGGGTGGGGTGGAGTTTGGATAATATTGATGAAGATTGCGACCAAATACAAAATACATTAATAAACTTGCAAAATGGGTGTATAATTGGCCGATGAATTTTAATGCAGATGACAGTGAAGTGGAGCATTTTGGGAGCAAGAATTTGGAAATTGTGCCCTGTATCCCCAAGTCCAAGTCATTAATGTATATCAAGGAAAGCAGTGGTCCCAGCACCGACCCCTGGGGAACACCACTGTACACCTCCCTCCATTCCGAAAAACAACCGTTCACCACTACACTCTGTTTCCTGTTATTTAGCCAATTCTGTATCCATGCTGCTACTGCCCCTTTTATTCCATGGGCTTCAATCTTGATGACAAACCCATTATGCGGCACTTTATCTGATGCCTTTTCCAAGTCCATACACACCACATTAACTGCATTGCCCTCATCTACTCTCTGTTGCCTCATCAAAAAACTGTATCAATTTAATTAAACACGATTTGCCTTTAACAAATCCATGCTGGCTTTCCCTAATCCTTGTCCAATTGACTGCTAATTCTGTCCCGGATTATCGTTGCTCGAACTTTCTCCACTACCGAGGTTAAACTGACTGGTCAGTCGTTGCTGGATTTTTTCTTTCACCCTTTCTTGAACAGGGGTGTAACATTTGCAATTCTCCAGTCCTCTGGCATCACCCCCATATCTAAGGATGTTTGGAGGTTTTTTGCCAGTACCTCTGCAATTTCCACCGTTACTTCCCTCAGCAACCGAGGATGCATCCCATCCGGACCAGATGACGGATCTACTTTAAGTACAGCCAGCCTTTCCAGTACCTCCTGTTTATGAATTTTGAGCCAATCCAGTATCTCTACAACATCTTCCTTTACTGACACTCTGGCAGCGTCTTCTTCCTTGGGAAAGACAGATGCAATGTATTTATTTAGTACCTCCGCCATGCCCACTGCCTCCCACTGCTACCAATTCGTTATAATCTGGGCCAGTGGTGCAATGGATAATGCATTAGGTTCGATTCCTACCTGGCTTGGATTTTTTAATGCAAAATTTTATGGCCTTCAATACCTTTCAAGCTGTCCTACTTGGTGGTGCTGCCTGGCTCCATACCTGGTAAGTGCCTTCTCAGTGCAGCAAGCAGTGCATCAGTGTCATAATCTGAAGGTCCTGAATTCAATCTTCAGAGAAGGCATCAAGGATTATGAAGCTTTTTTTCCATCTCTCACCTCATCTTTCCATCTTTGCTGCATAGCAAAATCAAGAACTTTTGCTTCCTGCAGCACATCAAAAGATTTGCTGCCCCTTGATCTCTCTGTACCCAAACACACAGTGAAGTTTAGGAAGTCCATGGGCGATGGACTCACTGACAACACTCTTGTTTCTGTATAATTGCACCAGGACAAACGGTGAGTGGAGAATAGAATCAACGATCCCGCTACTTCTCACAGGCCAAGTGAGCGCTCCACCAGTTGAGCTAATTCCTCATTTGCTGTTTGTAAATCGCCCCTCACAGTTCCTGCCTCACACTCGCCTTCAAGCTGCTCCAAGACCAGCAGAGAAATCTTGCCTTGGGTTGCCGCTCCCTGAATATATTAAATACTTTGCTCCAATCGGCGGTATCGAGCATCAGCAAGTGAGGAACAGCAGAACGGGAAGCCACAGTAATCATGAATGATGCTGAGAAGAGCCCGAGCCTTCGGAAGGAAGACGAGGTCACCAGAAAGCAACAGCCGCCCGAGCTCGAGGAGCAGCGAGAGCCCTGACTGACTGACTGATCGAAGACCATTTTGCCTGAAATTGAGGGCGATTTGAAGTGTTGCTGCTCAAAGGCACTCCCTGCTGGTGAGCAGAGGGAAATGCTCGAGTGAAACAGCCGTGCTCGGGCAGACACAGAAAGCTTTTCGGCTTTGGAAAGGAGAAGAGGTGTCTTGTGCCTGAGTGACAACATGTTAATCTGTGAGCTGCCTGTGAAGTTCAGAGAGTGACCTTGAGGTAATTGCTGCTTATTCCAAAATCACACTCACTCCTTCGAGCCGGAATTGAACCAGCGACCTAAGGATGACTTTATTTTGTTTTATTCACTACAGTCCTCCGCTCTACCAGCTGAGCTATCGAAGGGAAGTGATAAACAGTGCTGTCTTTGGTGATTGTTCACCGTGCGCCTGTTGACACGTTCAGACTCGTGGAGTCCGGTGCTGATCGAAGACTTCTTTTGCCTGAAAGCGAGAGCTGAGTGTTTTGAAGTATTGCTGCTCAAAAGCGCTCCCTGCTGGTAAGCAGAGGCAGAGCAGCCTTGTTTGGGCAGACACAGAAAGTTTTCAGGTTTGAGAAAGGAAAAGAGGCGTCCTGTGCCTTCATGGCAACATGTTAATCTGTGAGGTGCCTGTAAAGTTCAGAGAGCGACCTTGAACTAATTGCTGCTTATTCCAAAATCACGCGTTCTCCTTCGAGCAGGAATTGAACAAATGACGGAAGGATGACTTTGTCTTATTTTCCACGACAGTCTTGTCGCTCGACCAGCTGAGGTATCGAAGGGAAGCGGCAAAAATGTTTCACTTTGGTGATTGTTCACCGTGCACCTTTGACACACCCGGACTCGTGGATTCCAGTGCTCATGACTGAGGCTGACTCGGTACCTGCTCATACCGCAGTGCTGTGGGAGTGGGAGCTGCTCCGTGTTCTCCACAGCCTGGGCCAGTGACACAATGAATAATGGGACTGATTATTGATCTGGAGATTGTGGGTTCAAGTTTACGGAGGGTGTAAAGTGGAAGGCCGGGCCTGGAGAGCATTGGAATAGTCGAGTCTGGAGGTAAACAAAGGCACGGATGAGGGTTTCAGCAGCAGAACTTCATTCTGGAAGTTGGGATTTCTTTCTGCTGATGTTAATAACCGCTACAACTGGGCTGAAATTCAATATTCTGGATCGATGTCAAATAAATCAACTTTGTTTCAAACAGAATGGGTCAATTACTTGATGAATTCAAGATAAGAGACTAATTGATGTCCTCATTACCGATTATTTTGCCTTTTCTCCTTTCTCACTGCAGATTATTTCAGTTCTCATACCTTCAATTACTCTCATGGCCAAGTCCCAGCTCCCCGGTCCTTCCCGAGTGCCTCTCCCAGCCTTGGGATCCAGGGAAGGTATCAGTAATGTACCCGGGATCACTAAACACAAAACCCAGTCTGTGAATCACTTTCAGCTGCTGGACTTATCGTGTGTCCCACAGCATCTCTCTCACCTTCGATGTGTGAATAGAGCATCAGGCCTGGGAATCTCGTCTTCAATTTAAATACACTCAGCAAATGTATTTAACAAAATACAAACAAGTAAACACATCACGGCCCAATAATCCAGCACTAAATTCAAAGGAGTAAGTCTGTTATCAAACTCCTTGAGTGGACAGAATAAAGAAAAATCCCAACTCTAAGATCCCCTAGAATCCTTTGCAAATTCCTTACAAATCTTGACAATAATCAACAAGTCTAATTGAATGTTGACCTTTATCTCGAGTGGGGTTGGAATACAGAAGTGATGCTTCAGTTGTAATGAACCTTGGTCAGACCCCACCTGGAGAACTGGGCACCGAACCGAGGGAGAGATCAATCGGCCTTAGAAAAGGTACAGTGCAGATTCACCAGAATGATGCCGGGCTTAAAAGGGTTAAATTATGAGGATAGGTGGCATAAACTTGGTTTTTATAACACTGAGTTTGGAACATTGAGATGTGACCTCATCGAGGTGTTTAAAATAATAAAGGGATTCAATAAGTTAGATACAGAGAAATGATTTCTTCTGGAGGGGGAATCCAGAACAAGAGAGCATAAGAAATAGGAGCAGGAGTGGGCCATACGGCCCCTCGAGCCTGCTCTGCCATTCAGTAAGAACATGGCTGATCTTCTACCTTCACTCCACTTTCCTGCCCGATTCCTTGATTCACTTGGTGTCCAAAAATCTCTCGATCTCATTCTTGAATATATTCAATGACTGAGCATCCACAGCCCTCTGGGGTAGAGAATTCCAAAGATTCACCACCCTCTGAGTGAAGAAATTTTTCCTCATCTCAGTCCTAAATGGCCGATCACTTATCCTGAGACTGTGCCCCCTCGTTCTAGACTCTCCAGCCAGGGGAAACTTCCTCTCAGCATCAACCCTGTCAAGCCCTCTAAGAATTTTAGACGTTTCAATGAGATCACCTCTCATTCTTCTAAAATCCAGAGAATATCGGGCCATTCTACTCAATCTCCCCTCATACAACAACCCTCTCATCCCAGGAATCAATCTAGTGAACCTTCGTTGCACCCCTTCTAAGGCAAGTATATCCTTCCTCAGGTAAGGAGACCAAAACTGTACACAGTGCTCCAGGTGTGGTCTCACCAAGGCCCAATATAATTGCAGCAAGACTTCCTCACTCTTATACTCCAACCCACTTGCAATAAAGGCCAACATAATATTTGCTTTCCAAATTGTTTGCTGCACCTGCATATTAACTTTCTGTGATCCATGTACAAGGACACCCAAATCCCTCTGAACACCAACATTTCTTAGACTCTCACTTTTCAAAAAAATATTCTGCTTTTCTATTCTTCCGACCAAAGTGAATAATTTCCACATTTCCCCACATTATACTCCATCTGCCACCTTCTTGATAATCTTAAAATTAGAGCTCGGTCATTTACGAGCAAAATAAGGTGGCAATTTTTCAAACAAAGGTTAGTGGAAATTACAAACTCACTTCTCCGAAAGGCTGTGGATGCTCGGGCTCGATTGAAATTTTCAATATTGAGATTGATAGATTTGTGTTGTGTGAGGGGTGAAAGGGACGTGGAGCAAAGAAGAGCAAATGGAGTTGTGGTACAGATTAGTCCTGATCCAATTGAATGGCGGAGTGGACTTCAGGGGCTAAATGGTTAATTCCAGTTCCTGAAACAAGAAACTGACATCAATCACCTCCAGTCTGATATAAAAAAAACACAGTCACTGACACCAATCTCCTCCTGTTTGATATAAACCAACCCCACAGTCACTGACACCAATCACCTCCACACTGATATAAACCAATCCCACAGTCACTGACACCAATCACCTCCACACTGATATAAACCAATCCCACAGTCACTGACACCAGTCACCTCCACTCTGATATAAACCAACCCCACAGTCACTGACACCAATCACCTCCACACTGATATAAACCAATCCCACAGTCACTGACACCAGTCACCTCCACTCTGATATAAACCAATCCCACAGTCACTGACACCAATCTCCTCCTGTCTGATATAAACCAACCCCACAGTCACTGACACAAATCGCACTGAATGGTGGAACAGGCTCGAGGGGCTGAATGGCCGACTCCTGTTCCTAATGTTCCGATGTCACACTGAAGTTGCTAACATTCCTCTTCACAGTTCTTAATGCTCCCAATCTTGGTGTTGTCAGGAAATGTTGATCTTATGCCCTTGTACCCAAGCCCAGGTCATTGCTCTGTATTGAGAAGAGCAATGGTCCCAACACTGCCCCTGGGGGACACCACTGTTTACATCCCCACAGTCTGAAAAACATCCATTAACCAATACTCTGCCCTTTATCAAACTTCCCATCCACACTGACCCATTCCCTGTAACACCGTGAGCTTTAATCTGATCAACAAGCCTCCTGTCCGGCATCTTATCAAACACTTTTTAACAATCCATCTTCACAACATCCATTGCATTTTATCCCTACACTGTGATATTTCCAACAATAATCCCTGCTGTCTGTCCTGAATTAATCCATTTTATCCCTACACTGTGTTATTTCCAACAATAATCCCTGCTGTCTGTCCTGAATTAATCCATTTTATCCCTACACTGTGTTATTTCCTCCAATAATCCCTGCTGTCTGTCCTGAATTAATCCATTTTATCCCTACACTGTGTTATTCCCTCCAATAATCCCTGCTGTCTGTCCTGAATTAATCCATTTTATCCCTACTCTGTGTTATTTCCTCCAATAATCCCTGCTGTCTGTCCTGAATTAATCCATTTTATCCCTACACTGTGTTATTTCCTCCAATAATCCCTGCTGTCTGTCCTGAATTAATCCATTTTATCCCTACACTGTTATTTCCTCCAATAATCCCTGCTGTCTGTCCTGAATTAATCCATTTTATCCCTACACTGTTATTTCCTCCAATAATCCCTGCTGTCTGTCCTGAATAAATCCATTTTATCCCTACACTGTGTTATTCCCTCCAATAATCCCTGCTGTCTGTCCTGAATTAATCCATTTTATCCCTACACTGTGTTATTTCCTCCAATAATCCCTGCTGTCTGTCCTGAATAAATCCATTTTATCCCTACACTGTGTTATTCCCTCCAATAATCCCTGCTTTCTGTCCTGAATAAATCCATTTTATCCCTACACTGTGTTATTCCCTCCAATATTCCCTGCTGTCTGTCCTGAATTAATCCATTTTATCCCTACACTGTGTTATTTCCTCCAATATTCCCTGCTGTCCGTCCTGAATTAATCCATTTTATCCCGACACTGTGTTATTTCCTCCAATAATCCCTGCTGTCTGTCCTGAATTAATCCATTTTATCCCTACACTGTGTTATTCCCTCCAATAATCCCTGCTGTCTGTCCTGAATTAATCCATTTTATCCCTACACTGTGTTATTTCCTCCAATATTCCCTGCTGTCTGTCCTGAATTAATCCATTTTATCCCGACACTGTGTTATTTCCTCCAATAATCCCTGCTGTCTGTCCTGAATTAATCCATTTTATCCCTACACTGTGTTATTCCCTCCAATAATCCCTGCTGTCTGTCCTGAATTAATCCATTTTATCCCTACACTGTGTTATTTCCTCCAATAATCCCTGCTGTCTGTCCTGAATTAATCCATTTTATCCCTACACTGTTATTTCCTCCAATAATCCCTGCTGTCTGTCCTGAATTAATCCATTTTATCCCTACACTGTTATTTCCTCCAATAATCCCTGCTGTCTGTCCTGAATTGATCCATTTTATCCCTACACTGTGTTATTTCCTCCAATAATCCCTGCTGTCTGTCCTGGATTAATCCATTTTATCCCTACACTGTGTTATTTCCTCCAATATTCCCTGCTGTCTGTCCTGAATTAATCCATTTTATCCCTACACTGTGTTATTTCCTCCAATAATCCCTGCTGTCTGTCCTGAATTAATCCATTTTATCCCTACACTGTGTTATTCCCTCCAATAATCCCTGCTGTCTGTCCTGAATTAATCCATTTTATCACTACACTGTTATTTCCTCCAATAATCCCTGCTGTCTGTCCTGAATTAATCCATTTTATCCCTACACTGTGTTATTCCCTCCAATAATCCCTGCTGTCTGTCCTGAATTAATCCATTTTATCCCTACACTGTGTTATTCCCTCCAATATTCCCTGCTGTCTGTCCTGAATTAATCCATTTTATCCCTACACTGTGTTATTTCCTCCAATAATCCCTGCTGTCTGGCCTGAATTAATCCATTTTATCACTGCACTGTTATTTCCTCCAATAATCCCTGCTGTCTGTCCTGAATTAATCCATTTTATCCCTACACTGTGTTATTTCCTCCAATAATCCCTGCTGTCTGTCCTGAATTAATCCATTTTATCCCTACACTGTGTTATTTCCTCCAATATTCCCTGCTGTCTGTCCTGAATTAATCCATTCTATCCCTACACTGTGTTATTTCCTCCAATAATCCCCGCTGTCTGTCCTGAATTAATCCATTTTATCCCTACACTGTGTTATTTCCTCCAATAATCCCTGCTGTCTGTCCTGAATTAATCCATTTTATCCTTACACTGTGTTATTTCCTCCAATAATCCCTGCTGTCTGTCCTGAATTAATCCATTTTATCCCTACACTGTGTTATTCCCTCCAATAATCCCTGCTGTCTGTCCTGAATTAATCCATTTTATCCCTACACTGTGTTATTCCCTCCAATAATCCCTGCTGTCTGTACTGAATTAATCCATTTTATCCCTACACTGTGTTATTCCCTCCAATATTCCCTGCTGTCTGTCCTGAATTAATCCATTTTATCCCTACACTGTGTTATTTCCACCAATAATCCCTGCTGTCTGTCCTGAATTAATCCATTTTATCCCGACACTGTGTTATTTCCTCCAATAATCCCTGCTGTCTGTCCTGAATTAATCCATTTTATCCCTACACTGTGTTATTTCCTGCAATAATCCCTGCTGTCTGTCCTGAATTAATCCATTTTATCCCTACACTGGGTTATGTCCTCCAATAATCCCTGCTGTCTGTCCTGAATTAATCCATTTTATCCCTACACTGTGTTATTTCCTCCAATATTCCCTGCTGTCTGTCCTGAATTAATCCATTTTATCCCGACACTGTGTTATTTCCTCCAATAATCCCTGCTGTCTGTCCTGAATTAATCCATTTTATCCCTACACTGTGTTATTTCCTCCAATAATCCCTGCTGTCTGTCCTGAATTAATCCATTTTATCCCTACACTGGGTTATTTCCTCCAATAATCCCTGCTGTCTGTCCCGAATTAATCCATTTTATCCCTACACTCTGTTATTTCCTCCAATATTCCCTGCTGTCTGTCCTGAATTAATCCATTTTATCCCTACACTGTGTTATTTCCTCCAATAATCCCCCCTGTCTGTCCTGAATTAATCCATTTTATCCCTACACTGTGTTATTTCCTCCAATATTCCCTGCTGTCTGTCCTGAATTAATCCATTTTATCCCTACACTGTGTTATTTCCTCCAATATTCCCTGCTGTCTGTCCTGAATTAATCCATTTTATCCCTACACTGTGTTATTTCCTCCAATATTCCCTGCTGTCTGTCCTGAATTAATCCATTTTATCCCTACACTGTGTTATTTCCTCCAATAATCCCCCCTGTCTGTCCTGAATTAATCCATTTTATCCCTACACTGTGTTATTTCCTCCAATATTCCCTGCTGTC
Source organism: Heptranchias perlo (assembly GCF_035084215.1). Taxonomy (NCBI): domain Eukaryota; kingdom Metazoa; phylum Chordata; class Chondrichthyes; order Hexanchiformes; family Hexanchidae; genus Heptranchias; species Heptranchias perlo. The sequence continues at coordinate 94,734 of NW_027139477.1, forward strand.
TGTCCTGAATTAATCCATTTTATCCCGACACTGTGTTATTTCCTCCAATATTCCCTGCTGTCTGTCCTGAATTAATCCATTTTATCCCTACACTGTTATTTCCTCCAATATTCCCTGCTGTCTGTCCTGAATTAATCCATTTTATCCCTACACTGTTATTTCCTCCAATATTCCTTGCTGTCTGTCCTGAATTAATCCATTTTATCCCTACACTGTTATTTCCTCCAATATTCCCTGCTGTCTGTCCTGAATTAATCCATTTTATCCCTACACTGTGTTATTTCCTCCAATAATCCCTGCTGTCTGTCCTGAATTAATCCATTTTATCCCTACACTGTGTTATTTCCTCCAATATTCCCTGCTGTCTGTCCTGAATTAATCCATTTTATCCCTACACTGTGTTATTTCCTCCAATATTCCCTGCTGTCTGTCCTGAATTAATCCATTTTATCCCTACACTGTGATATTCCCTCCAATAATCCCTGCTGTCTGTCCTGAATTAATCCATTTTATCCCTACACTGTGTTATTTCCTCCAATAATCCCTGCTGTCTGTCCTGAATTAATCCATTTTATCCCTACACTGTGTTATTCCCTCCAATAATCCCTGCTGTCTGTCCTGAATTAATCCATTTTATCCCTACACTGTGTTATTCCCTCCAATAATCCCTGCTGTCTGTCCTGAATTAATCCATTTTATCCCTACACTGTGTTATTTCCTCCAATATTCCCTGCTGTCTGTCCTGAATTAATCCATTTTATCCCTACACTGTGTTATTCCCTCCAATATTCCCTGCTGTCTGTCCTGAATTAATCCATTTTATCCCTACACTGTGTTATTTCCTCCAATAATCCCTGCTGTCTGTCCTGAATTAATCCATTTTATCCATACACTGTGTTATTCCCTCCAATAATCCCTGCTGTCTGTCCTGAATTAATCCATTTTATCCCTACACTTTGTTATTTCCTCCAATATTCCCTGCTGTCTGTCCTGAATTAATCCATTTTATACCTACACTGTGTTATTTCCTCCAATATTCCCTGCTGTCTGTCCTGAATTAATCCATTTTATCCCTACACTGTGTTATTTCCTCCAATATTCCCTGCTGTCTGTCCTGAATTAATCCATTTTATCCCTACACTGTGTTATTTCCTCCAATAATCCCTGCTGTCTGTCCTGAATTAATCCATTTTATCCCTACACTGTGTTATTTCCTCCAATATTCCCTGCTGTCTGTCCTGAATTAATCCATTTTATCCCTACACTGTGTTATTTCCTCCAATATTCCCTGCTGTCTGTCCTGAATTAATCCATTTTATCCCTACACTGTGTTATTTCCTCCAATAATCCCTGCTGTCTGTCCTGAATTAATCCATTTTATCCCTACACTGTGTTATTCCCTCCAATATTCCCTGCTGTCTGCCCTGAATTAATCCATTTTATCCCTACACTGTGTTATTCCCTCCAATAATCCCTGCTGTCTGTCCTGAATTAATCCATTTTATACCTACACTGTGTTATTTCCTCCAATATTCCCTGCTGTCTGTCCTGAATTAATCCATTTTATCCCTACACTGTGTTATTTCCTCCAATAATCCCTGCTGTCTGTCCTGAATTAATCCATTTTATCCCTACACTGTGTTATTTCCTCCAATATTCCCTGCTGTCTGTCCTGAATTAATCCATTTTATCCCTACACTGTGTTATTTCCTCCAATAATCCCTGCTGCCTGTCCTGAATTAATCCATTTTATCCCAACACTGTGTTATTCCCTCCAATAATCCCTGCTGTCTGTCCTGAATTAATCCATTTTATCCCTACACTGTGTTATTTCCTCCAATAATCCCTGCTGTCTGTCCTGAATTAATCCATTTTATCCCTACACTGTGTTATTTCCTCCAATAATCCCTGCTGTCTGTCCTGAATTAATCCATTTTATCCCTACACTGTGTTATTCCCTCCAATAATCCCTGCTGTCTGTCCTGAATTAATCCATTTTATCCCTACACTGTGTTATTTCCACCAATAATCCCTGCTGTCTGTCCTGAATTAATCCATTTTATCCCTACACTGTGTTATTCCCTCCAATAATCCCTGCTGTCTGTCCTGAATTAATCCATTTTATCCCTACACTGTGTTATTTCCTAGAATATTCCCTGCTGTCTGTCCTGAATTAATCCATTTTATCCCTACACTGTGTTATTTCCTCCAATAATCCCTGCTGTCTGTCCTGAATTAATCCATTTTATCCCTACACTGTGTTATTTCCTCCAATATTCCCTGCTGTCTGTCCTGAATTAATCCATTTTATCCCTACACTGTGTTATTTCCTCCAATAATCCCTGCTGCCTGTCCTGAATTAATCCATTTTATCCCAACACTGTGTTATTCCCTCCAATAATCCCTGCTGTCTGTCCTGAATTAATCCATTTTATCCCTACACTGTGTTATTTCCTCCAATAATCCCTGCTGTCTGTCCTGAATTAATCCATTTTATCCCTACACTGTGTTATTTCCTCCAATAATCCCTGCTGTCTGTCCTGAATTAATCCATTTTATCCCTACACTGTGTTATTCCCTCCAATAATCCCTGCTGTCTGTCCTGAATTAATCCATTTTATCCCTACACTGTGTTATTTCCACCAATAATCCCTGCTGTCTGTCCTGAATTAATCCATTTTATCCCTACACTGTGTTATTCCCTCCAATAATCCCTGCTGTCTGTCCTGAATTAATCCATTTTATCCCTACACTGTGTTATTTCCTAGAATAATCCCTGCTGTCTGTCCTGAATTAATCCATTTTATCCCTACACTGGGTTATGTCCTCCAATAATCCCTGCTGTCTGTCCTGAATTAATCCATTTTATCCCTACACTGTGTTATTTCCTCCAATATTCCCTGCTGTCTGTCCTGAATTAATCCATTTTATCCCTACACTGTGTTATTTCCTCCAATAATCCCTGCTGTCTGTCCTGAATTAATCCATTTTATCCCTACACTGTGTTATTTCCTCCAATAATCCCTGCTGTCTGTCCTGAATTAATCCATTTTATCCCTACACTGGGTTATTTCCTCCAATAATCCCTGCTGTCTGTCCTGAATTAATCCATTTTATCCCCACACTGTGTTATTCCCTCCAATATTCCCTGCTGTCTGTCCTGAATTAATCCATTTTATCCCTACACTGTGTTATTTCCTCCAATATTCCCTGCTGTCTGTCCTGAATTAATCCATTTTATCCCTACACTGTGTTATTTCCTCCAATAATCCCTGCTGTCTGTCCTGAATTAATCCATTTTATCCCCACACTGTGTTATTCCCTCCAATATTCCCTGCTGTCTGTCCTGAATTAATCCATTTGATCCCTACACTGTGTTATTTCCTCCAATAATCCCTGCTGTCTGTCCTGAATTAATCCATTTTATCCCTACACTGTGTTATTTCCTCCAATATTCCCTGCTGTCTGTCCTGAATTAATCCATTTGATCCCTACACTGTGTTATTTCCTCCAATAATCCCTGCTGTCTGTCCTGAATTAATCCATTTTATCCCGACACTGTGTTATTTCCTCCAATATTCCCTGCTGTCTGTCCTGAATTAATCCATTTTATCCCTACACTGTGTTATTTCCTCCAATATTCCCTGCTGTCTGTCCTGAATTAATCCATTTTATCCCTACACTGTGTTATTTCCTCCAATATTCCCTGCTGTCTGTCCTGAATTAATCCATTTTATCCCTACACTGTGTTATTTCCTCCAATAATCCCTGCTGTCTGTCCTGAATTACTCCATTTTATCCCTACACTGTGTTATTTCCTCCAATAATCCCCCCTGTCTGTCCTGAATTAATCCATTTTATCCCTCCACTGTGTTATTTCCTCCAATATTCCCTGCTGTCTGTCCTGAATTAATCCATTTTATCCCTACACTGTGTTATTTCCTCCAATATTCCCTGCTGTCTGTCCTGAATTAATCCATTTTATCCCTACACTGTGTTATTTCCTCCAATAATCCCCCCTGTCTGTCCTGAATTAATCCATTTTATCCCTCCACTGTGTTATTTCCTCCAATATTCCCTGCTGTCTGTCCTGAATTAATCCATTTTATCCCTACACTGTGTTATTTCCTCCAATAATCCCTGCTGTCTGTCCTGAATTAATCCATTTTATCCCTCCACTGTGTTATTTCCTCCAATATTCCCTGCTGTCTGTCCTGAATTAATCCATTTTATCCCTACACTGTGTTATTTCCTCCAATAATCCCTGCTGTCTGTCCTGAATTAATCCATTTTATCCCTACACTGGGTTATTTCCTCCAATAATCCCTGCTGTCTGTCCTGAATTAATCCATTTTATTCCTACACTGTGTTATTTCCTCCAATAATCCCTGCTGTCTGTCCTGAATTAATCCATTTTATCCCTACACTGTGTTATTTCCTCCAATAATCCCTGCTGTCTGTCCTGAATTAATCCATTTTATCCCTACACTGTGTTATTTCCTCCAATATTCCCTGCTGTCTGTCCTGAATTAATCCATTTGATCCCTACACTGTGTTATTTCCTCCAATAATCCCTGCTGTCTGTCCTGAATTAATCCATTTTATCCCTACACTGTGTTATTTCCTCCAATATTCCCTGCTGTCTGTCCTGAATTAATCCATTTGATCCCTACACTGTGTTATTTCCTCCAATAATCCCTGCTGTCTGTCCTGAATTAATCCATTTTATCCCTACACTGTGTTATTTCCTCCAATAATCCCTGCTGTCTGTCCTGAATTAATCCATTTTATCCCTACACTGTGTTATTTCCTCCAATATTCCCTGCTGTCTGTCCTGAATTAATCCATTTGATCCCTACACTGTGTTATTTCCTCCAATAATCCCTGCTGTCTGTCCTGAATTAATCCATTTTATCCCTACACTGTGTTATTTCCTCCAATATTCCCTGCTGTCTGTCCTGAATTAATCCATTTGATCCCTACACTGTGTTATTTCCTCCAATAATCCCTGCTGTCTGTCCTGAATTAATCCATTTTATCCCTACACTGTGTTATTTCCTCCAATAATCCCTGCTGTCTGTCCTGAATTAATCCATTTTATCCCTACACTGTGTTATTTCCTCCAATATTCCCTGCTGTCTGTCCTGAATTAATCCATTTGATCCCTACACTGTGTTATTTCCTCCAATAATCCCTGCTGTCTGTCCTGAATTAATCCATTTTATCCCTACACTGTGTTATTTCCTCCAATATTCCCTGCTGTCTGTCCTGAATTAATCCATTTGATCCCTACACTGTGTTATTTCCTCCAATAATCCCTGCTGTCTGTCCTGAATTAATCCATTTTATCCCTACACTGTGTTATTTCCTCCAATATTCCCTGCTGTCTGTCCTGAATTAATCCATTTTATCCCTACACTGTGTTATTTCCTCCAATAATCCCTGCTGTCTGTCCTGAATTACTCCATTTTATCCCTACACTGTGTTATTTCCTCCAATAATCCCCCCTGTCTGTCCTGAATTAATCCATTTTATCCCTACACTGTGTTATTTCCTCCAATATTCCCTGCTGTCTGTCCTGAATTAATCCATTTTATCCCTACACTGTGTTATTTCCTCCAATATTCCCTGCTGTCTGTCCTGAATTAATCCATTTTATCCCTACACTGTGTTATTTCCTCCAATATTCCGTGCTGTCTGTCCTGAATTAATCCATTTTATCCCTACACTGTGTTATTTCCTCCAATAATCCCCCCTGTCTGTCCTGAATTAATCCATTTTATCCCTACACTGTGTTATTTCCTCCAATATTCCCTGCTGTCTGTCCTGAATTAATCCATTTTATCCCTACACTGTGTTATTTCCTCCAATAATCCCCGCTGTCTGTCCTGAATTAATCCATATTATCCCTACACTGTGTTATTTCCTCCAATAATCCCTGCTGTCTGTCCTGAATTAATCCATTTTATCCCTACACTGTGTTATTTCCTCCAATAATCCCTGCTGTCTGTCCTGAATTAATCCATTTTATCCCTACACTGTGTTATTTCCTCCAATATTCCCTGCTGTCTGTCCTGAATTAATCCATTTTATCCCTACACTGTGTTATTTCCTCCAATATTCCCTGCTGTCTGTCCTGAATTAATCCATTTTATCCCTACACTGTGTTATTTCCTCCAATAATCCCCCCTGTCTGTCCTGAATTAATCCATTTTATCCCTACACTGTGTTATTTCCTCCAATAATCCCTGCTGTCTGTCCTGAATTAATCCATTTTATCCCTACACTGTGTTATTCCCTCCAATATTCCCTGCTGTCTGTCCTGAATTAATCCATTTTATCCCCACACTGTGTTATTTCCTCCAATAATCCCTGCTGTCTGTCCTGAATTAATCCATTTTATCCCTACACTGTGTTATTCCCCCCAATAATCCCTGCTGTCTGTCCTGAATTAATCCATTTTATCCCTACACTGTGTTATTTCCTCCAATAATCCCTGCTGTCTGTCCTGAATTAATCCATTTTATCCCTACACTGTGTTATTCCCTCCAATAATCCCTGCTGTCTGTCCTGAATTAATCCATTTTATCCCTACACTGTTATTTCCTCCAATATTCCCTGCTGTCTGTCCTGAATTAATCCATTTTATCCCTACACTGTGATATTCCCTCCAATAATCCCTGCTGTCTGTCCTGAATTAATCCATTTTATCCCTACACTGTGTTATTTCCTCCAATAATCCCTGCTGTCTGTCCTGAATTAATCCATTTTATCCCTACACTGTGTTATTCCCTCCAATAATCCCTGCTGTCTGTCCTGAATTAATCCATTTTATCCCTACACTGTGTTATTTCCTCCAATAATCCCTGCTGTCTGTCCTGAATTAATCCATTTTATCCCTGCACTGTGTTATTCCCTCCAATAATCCCTGCTGTCTGTCCTGAATTAATCCATTTTATCCCTACACTGTGTTATTTCCTCCAATAATCCCTGCTGTCTGTCCTGAATTAATCCATTTTATCCCTACACTGTGTTATTCCCTCCAATAATCCCTGCTGTCTGTCCTGAATTAATCCATTTTATCCCTACACTGTGTTATTTCCTCCAATATTCCCTGCTGTCTGTCCTGAATTAATCCATTTTATCCCTACACTGTGTTCTTCCCTCCAATATTCCCTGCTGTCTGTCCTGAATTAATCCATTTTATCCCTACACTGTGTTATTCCCTCCAATAATCCCTGCTGTCTGTCCTGAATTAATCCATTTTATCCCTACACTGTGTTATTTCCTCCAATAATCCCTGCTGTCTGTCCTGAATTAATCCATTTTATCCCTACACTGTGTTATTTCCTCCAATATTCCCTGCTGTCTGTCCTGAATTAATCCATTTTATCCCTACACTGTGTTATTTCCTCCAATATTCCCTGCTGTCTGTCCTGAATTAATCCATTTTATCCCTACACTGTGTTATTTCCTCCAATAATCCCTGCTGTCTGTCCTGAATTAATCCATTTTATCCCGACACTGTGTTATTTCCTCCAATATTCCCTGCTGTCTGTCCTGAATTAATCCATTTTATACCTACACTGTGTTATTTCCTCCAATATTCCCTGCTGTCTGTCCTGAATTAATCCATTTTATCCCTACACTGTGTTATTTCCTCCAATATTCCCTGCTGTCTGTCCTGAATTAATCCATTTTATCCCTACACTGTGTTATTTCCTCCAATATTCCCTGCTGTCTGTCCTGAATTAATCCATTTTATCCCTACACTGTGTTATTTCCTCCAATATTCCCTGCTGTCTGTCCTGAATTAATCCATTTTATCCCTACACTGTGTTATTTCCTCCAATAATCCCTGCTGACTGTCCTGAATTAATCCATTTTATACCTACACTGTGTTATTTCCGCCAATAATCCCTGCTGTCTGTCCTGAATTAATCCATTTTATCCCTACACTGTGTTATTCCCTCCAATAATCCCTGCTGTCTGTCCTGAATTAATCCATTTTATCCCTACACTGTGTTATTTCCTCCAATAATCCCTGCTGTCTGTCCTGAATTAATCCATTTTATCCCTACACTGTGTTATTCCCTCCAATATTCCCTGCTGTCTGTCCTGAATTCATCCATTTTATCCCTACACTGTGTTATTTCCTCCAATATTCCCTGCTGTCTGTCCTGAATTAATCCATTTTATCCCTACACTGTGTTATTCCCTCCAATATTCCCTGCTGTCTGTCCTGAATTAATCCATTTTATCCCTACACTGTGTTATTTCCTCCAATAATCCCTGCTGTCTGTCCTGAATTAATCCATTTTATCCCTACACTGTGTTATTTCCTCCAATATTCCCTGCTGTCTGTCCTGAATTAATCCATTTTATCCCTACACTGTGTTATTTCCTCCAATATTCCCTGCTGTCTGTCCTGAATTAATCCATTTGATCCCTACACTGTGTTATTTCCTCCAATAATCCCTGCTGTCTGTCCTGAATTAATCCATTTTATCCCTACACTGGGTTATTTCCTCCAATAATCCCTGCTGTCTGTCCTGAATTAATCCATTTTATCCCTACACTGTGTTATTTCCTCCAATATTCCCTGCTGTCTGTCCTGAATTAATCCATTTTATCCCTACACTGTGTTATTCCCTCCAATATTCCCTGCTGTCTGTCCTGAATTAATCCATTTTATCCCTGCACTGGGTTATTTCCTCCAATAATCCCTGCTGTCTGTCCTGAATTAATCCATTTTATCCCTACACTGTGTTATTTCCTCCAATAATCCCTGCTGTCTGTCCTGAATTAATCCATTTTATCCCTACACTGTGTTATTCCCTCCAATAATCCCTGCTGTCTGTCCTGAATTAATCCATTTTATCCCTACACTGTGTTATTCCCTCCAATAATCCCTGCTGTCTGTCCTGAATTAATCCATTTTATCCCTACACTGTGTTATTTCCTCCAATAATCCCTGCTGTCTGTCCTGAATTAATCCATTTTATCCCTACACTGTGTTATTCCCTCCAATATTCCCTGCTGTCTGTCCTGAATTAATCCATTTTATCCCTACACTGTGTTATTCCCTCCAATAATCCCTGCTGTCTGTCCTGAATTAATCCATTTTATCCCTACACTGTGTTATTCCCTCCAATATTCCCTGCTGTCTGTCCTGAATTAATCCATTTTATCCCTACACTGTGTTATTCCCTCCAATATTCCCTGCTGTCTGTCCTGAATTAATCCATTTTATCCCTACACTGTGTTATTCCCTCCAATAATCCCTGCTGTCTGTCCTGAATTAATCCATTTTATCCCTACACTGTGTTATTTCCTCCAATAATCCCTGCTGTCTGTCCTGAATTAATCCATTTTATCCCTACACTGTGTTATTCCCTCCAATATTCCCTCCTCTTTGTCCTTTATTAAAGTCCAGTTTTTCCCTCGAGTTTGACATCAATCAGGTTTAAAATTGATGCAGAGTTTCAGCCAATGAGGGAGATCCGGGCTCAGCCCCGCCCACTCGGTGCCGCAAGTCCCGCCCCTCACCCGCTCCCATTGGTTGGAGGACCAACCGCCCGCTCGGTCCTCCAGCCCCTCTCCGCTCTTCCTATTGGTCCGGAGCTCCCGTCAATCACCCGGGCAGTGTGAGCTGAGCATGCGCGGCGGGCGGTGAGTGAGGCCGAGATCGTGTCGGCAACAGGTGAGAGATGGGCGGGGGGAGCGGGTTAATAAAGCCCGGGGGAGAGGGCGGGGGCTTCACAAACCCCGAGTGCGGCCCCGGGCCCGAATATCAAACAGTGAACATTCTCCTCTCTCTCTCTACACTCCGGGGGCTCCGGTTTAGATCAGACCCGAAACTCAACACACGGCCCGCGGCCTCCGAGCATGCGCAGTGTCAGCGTCAAACCTCGTGACTCATCGAATCAGGGAGCGTCTGTCAATGAAGGAGAAATGGTGATCGGTCAGGGAGCGTCTGTAAATGAAGGAGAAATGGTGATCGGTCAGGGAGCGTCTGTAAATGAAGGAGAAATGGTGATCAGTCAGGGAGCGTCTGTAAATCAAGGAGAAATGGTGATCAGTCAGGGAGCGTCTGTAAATGAAGGAGAAATGGTGATCTCCATATCTTCAGTCATCCAGGGAGCTCGAGCTTTGGATGCCATTTCTTTCCTCCTCGTGGGATCTGTCTCCTCTGTACCCAAACCAACTCCTCCTTGAAGGCCTCCCACTGTTCAATTACTGTTCTGCCTGCCAATTTTTGATTCCAATCCACACGGACAAGATCCCTTTTTAACTCACTGGAATTTGCCCTCCTCCAGTTAAGAATTTTCACATTTGACTGTCCCCTGTCCTTTTCCATAACTGTTCTAAACCGAATGAGATTATGATCACTGCTGCCCCACTGAAACATGCTCCACCTGCCCCACTTCATTCTCCACACCGAGCGCACTGCTGTACTCACATTCACTCTCTCACACTCACTCTCACACTCCCTCTCTCACACTCTCTCTCACCCTTTCACTCATGGTTTCGGGCCACTGAAAGATGATGTGATGGGTTTGGATTTCAGCACAGGGAGGAGGGAGAGTGTGTGGGACGGGGATTTACAGCTTTGAGGAATGAGAGAGGAAATAATGTTCCATAGAAAGTAGAGTTATCTGATCTGAATTTCTATCCTGTACTTACATTGATAACTTTTATAAACTCCTTTAACAGGGGAGGATTTGCAGAGGGAAACTCAAACCAAAGATCACGTCAAGATCTGACAGAGTCACTTGATTCATCAGGACCTGAATATCATCGGCCTTTGAATGTGGAAGGAGAAATGTTTGTCTGTTCTGTCTGTGGGAGAAGATTTCAAACATCAGTGTGAGTGGAAAAGCACCGAGACACACACACCCGAGTGAGAGTGTTCCAGTGCACTGACTGTGGAAAGAGCTTTAACCAGTTGCACAGCCAGAAAAAACATCGCACCATTCACAGCGGGGAGAAACCATACACGTGTTCTGTGTGTGGACGAGGCTTCAACTGATCGTCCAACCTGGAGAGACACAAGGACACCCGGACCATGGAGAAACCGTGGAAATGTGGGGACTGTGGGAAGGGATTCAATTACCCTTCAGAGCTGGAAACTCATCGACGCCGTCACACTGGGGAGAGGCCGTTCACCTGCTCTGTGTGTGGGAAGGGATTCATTCGGTCATCCCACCTCCTGACACACCAGCGAGTTCACTCTGATGAGAGACCTTTTAAATGTTCTGACTGTGAGAAGAGGTTTAAATGCAAAAGGAATCTGCTGACACACCAACGGACCCACACTGGGGAGAGGCCGTTCACCTGCTCCGTGTGTGGGAAGGGATTCACTCAGTCATCCGCCCTGCTGACACACCAGCGAGTTCACACTGGGGAGAGGCCGTTCACCTGCTCCGTGTGTGGGAAGGGATTCACTCAATCATCCACCCTGCTGACACACCAGCGACTTCACACTGATGAGAGACCTTTTAAATGTTCTGACTGTGAGAAGAGGTTTAAAAGCAAAATTGAACTGCTGAGACACCATCGTGCTCGCACTGGGGAGAGGCCGTTCACCTGCTCCGTGTGTAGGAAGGGATTCGCTCTGTCATCACACTTTCTGTCACACCAGCGAGTTCACACTGGGGAGAGGCCGTTCACCTGCTCCGTGTGTGGGAAGGGATTCGCTCAGTCATCGACCCTGCTGACACACCAGCGAGTTCACACTGGGGAGAGGCCGTTCCCCTGCTCAGTGTGTGGGAAGGGATTCACTCAGTCATCGACCCTGCTGACGCACCAGCGAGTTCACACTGGGGAGAGGCCGTTCACCTGCTCAGTGTGTGGGAAGGGATTCACTTGGTCATCCACCCTGCTGAAACACCAGCGAGTTCACACTGGGGAGAGGCCGTTCACCTGCTCAGTGTGTGGGAAGGGATTCGCTCAGTCATCGACCCTGCTGACACACCAGCGAGTTCACACTGGGGACAGGCCGTTCACCTGCTCAGTGTGTGGGAAGAGATTCACTCAGTCATCGACCCTGCTGACACACCAGCGAGTTCACACTGAGTGACCTTTAAATGTTCTGACTGTGGGAAGAGATTTAAAATCAGAAACGAACTACTGAGACATTGACGCACTCACACTGGGGAGAGACCTTTCACGTGCTCCGTGTGTGGGAAGAGATTCACTCGATCATCCCACCTTCTGAAACATTAACTTGTTCACACTATTGAGTGACCTTTTAATGCAGTGACTGTGAGAAGAGCTTTAAAAGTCGAAATGAACTGCTGACACATCAACGCATGCCCATTGGTTGAGAGACTGTTCACCTGCTCCGTGTGTGGGAAGGGATTCACTCAGTCATCACACGTGCTGAGACACCAGCGAGTTCACGAAATGAGCAGGTCCAACGAGCCGGTCTGCAACACAGGCCAATGACTCAGTGCAGCTCGTTACCCAGTCACTGGGCTCCGTGATAGCCTCTCCTGTCAGTAACACACAAAGAGAAATTGTAAATCTGAAACAGAAAGAGATAATGTATAACACTTCATATCAACCACCAGTTTTTCCCTCTTTCCGGCTTTTAAAACAATCTGTTTCACAGTTTGTCAAACCCGAAACAGCCTCTGGGATTTGCTGATTGAGAATTTCAGTGGAAATTGGGACCGTCATTAATTATCGGAACAAATATCCCCGCTGAGGTTTCGGGATTGTTACTGGTTTATTTATATCAGTGAGTGACCGATTTTAAACTAGTTGAGGGTCTAAACCTCAGGTCAGAGCCTGGGATAGACAAGAGATTCTTCAATGTATCAAGTTAAATTACACTGATTCCACCAACACTGGACATCACATCCCTCAAACATTGTTACCTGTTACTGTATAAAACTGGTGAGGGTGGAAATGGGAAATAACTGAAAAAAACTTCATTGTTTCAAAGTTACTTCTGATCATTATTATTATACAAACATTCTACAGCCGGTCCCTTAAAAAGGACCCAATATCAAACCAGTCCCCAGTCCTTGGGCCTGTGCCTATGTTGTGATTTGCACCCGCTTCTGACTGACTTGGTATCAGACGCACTCCCGTCAACAGTAAACGGATGGAGCCGGATCCATAAGAGAAAAATGAGGACCGAGCTCGACGGTTCTCCCAGAGTGCGGGAGGCGGAGTAACAGCAGCAGACAGAGAGATCTCTCTAAACCAGCCGCTGCCGCCGGAGAGAAGCGAGTCCCGTTCCGAGCCGTGTCTGTCAGGCGCCCGCTGACCCTCTCTTCACTGAAGGGGACCGATTCAGCACCAACTCACACACCCACCATTGGATCATTGAATCACCTTCAACACCTGAATTACATCACCACTTAATCCTCTCTTCACGAGGAAATACAAATCTTGTCCATGCAACCTGTCCTCATAATGTAACCATTTTAGCCCCGGTATCATTCTGGTCTTTCTGCGCTGCACCTCCTGCAAGGCCAATATATCCTTCCTGAGGTCTGGTGCCCAGGACTGAATGCCGTACTCTAAATGTGGCCTTAGCAGAGTTTATAGAATTGTAACATAAATTCCACCCTTTTGAATTCCAGTTCCCTTGAGATAAAGGCCGACATTCCATTAGCCATTTTAATTATTTTTTGCACCTGTCTGCCAACTCTTCGTGATTTCCCGAAGTATCTCTGCTCACCCACAGTTCCTGGCTTCTCACCATTTTGAAAATACTCTGATTTATCTTGCTTCGGGCCAAAGTGGATGGCCTCACACTTCCCCAGATTGAAACTTTGAACAGTCTGGGGCTCTTTTGTTTCGAAAAGAGAAGGCTGAGGGTGACCTGATCCAGGACTTTAAGATTATGCAAGGGTTTGATAGGTCAGATGTAGATAAGGTGTTTGTACTTTTGGGAGTGGGGACTTCAGAACTTAGGGCCATGAATATAATAGTCATCAATAAATCCAATATCGCATTCAAGAGAAACATATTTATCCAGAGAGGCGTTAGAATGTGCAGCTCTCTCCCACACGGAGTAGTTAAGGCGAATCACATGGATGCATTTACGGTGAAGTGAGATAAACACATGGAGGAGAAAGGAATATTCAGGTTTGCTCATCGGGTTAGATGAAGAGGGGTTGGAGGAGGCTCGTCTGCAGCATAAACACCGGTATAGTCTAGTTGGGCCGAATTGCCTGTTTCTGTGATGTACATTCGATGTAATTCTATGTAAGCTCCATCTGACACAGTTTTACCAACTCACTGAATCTATCAATTTCCTTTTATAACTTTATGCTCCCATCTACACTACTCACTGCGCCAAACTTGGTGTTGTCGACAAACCTGGATATCCCGCTCTCTATTCCTTTATCTGCCTCATTTATGCAGATCCCTGGGGGACACCACTAATCAAATCCTGTCAATTTGAGTACATACCCATTAACCCTACTCTTTGTCCCCAACTCCAAATCAACTCCCTCCCCATGTCAATGGGTTGCTTTGAATTCCACATGTTCTCATTTCTGTTAACAGTCTCTGATGTTAAACCTTATCGAATGCCTCTGGAAGTCAATATACACATAACCCCCATAGACACTCCATTATTTACCACATTAGTTACATCTTCAAAAAGGTCAACTAGTTTCGTTAGACTTGACTAACACTTTACAAATCCATGCTGGCTCTCTCTGATCAATTCAGGATTATCCAAGTGCTCAGTCATTCTTTCCCTAATAATGGATACTGGTAACTTCCCCACAACAGACGTCAGACTAATAGGTCTATAATTTCCTGCTTTATCTCTCCTACCCTTCCTAAGTAATGGAATGACATTTGAAATTTTTCAATCCATGGAACAATTCCTGAATCAAGAGAGTTTTGAACGATCATGACGAAAGCATGTCCAATTTCCTCACCTATTCCCCTTCGTCCCCTGGGATGGTCACCATCAGGTCCTGGAGATTTGTCTATCTTTAGTCTAATTGTTTTCTCCAATACCATTATTTTACTTACACTGAATCCCCTTGATTTATTTTCAGTTTTCCTCGTGTCTCTGGTACATTATCCTCATGCTTTTCTGTGAGTGTCAAAAAAGGCTGCTATTTCCTGATTTTTCAATTACAATATCACCTCCATTTGTCTTTAAGGGGCCCACATTACTCTTAGTCACCCTTCTTTCTCTTAATGTACATGTAAAAACCTTGAAAGTTGTCCTTAATTTCACTCACTAGTTTTTCTCGTTTCCCTCTTTGCACCTTTTACGATTTTTTTTTAGTTTCAGCACCACAATAAACAACTCTTCACTGTGAAATTTGCTCAATTAGTTCTTCAGTGTCAGAGCGAGAATTGTCCATCCCAAATTTATTTCAAGTAACAAACACAAGCACAAATATTCATTCGTGTATCAAAGCACTGATGGACACAGAAAGATAAACACAGCTTGAAACGCAGTCAGTATCGGGATTCACAGGGAAACGGGCAAGCGAAATAGACAAAGATCAAACAGTCTGAACCCACAACAGAATGTGACGTGTCGCTGATAGATATTAATGAGAGGAGGTGGGAAACAGTACCATGACTTGGCTCCGTGGCTTAGTTGGTTAAAGCGCTTGTTCAGTAAACAAGAGATCCTGGGTTCAACTCCCTTTGTTTAAGTCGTGGTGTTTTGTGAATTTTAGACGGAAAAACGCACAGTGCGGTGTTTGTGTTTTGTTCAGGAGCCAACACAGAACTGATCAGGAAGTCTCTTCAAAAATGCCTTTTCATTATACAGACAGCCCTCTCATAGAATGTATCCGTGACACGTTCTTGTTTCTGGGCTCGTTGAGGTTGGGGGATAATTCTCGATTCGAGGGTCATACCCTGGAGAAGCCCAAATTTAGCCCTAGACTTTTGATCTCGACGTGCGGTTCAAACTTTTGCAAAGAGGAAAAATAAATCCCCAAATCACTCCACCTGAATCTCAAGCGCTTTCGGAAGAAGTTCAGTTCAAACAATCAGGACTTTAAAGGCACCTCAATGACCTGCACTTTCATTGAACGAGCTTTGCTTACAATTGCATTCGACCTTGAAACCGCTCTGGGCTTTCATCTCACTGTAGCAGAGTTTGGCCGCTCTGTATCTGTGAGCATGTCGGTGACGAGGTTAGCTCTGATATTGGTCGCTTTCAATTTTTAAGATCTCGTCAAGTTCAGGGAAAAGAAACCAAGAATCGAATTGTCCCTGTAAGTGATGAATTGAAGGGATTGGTGCTCCAAGCAGATCTGGAAAATGCGCAGTGCGGTCGCTCAGGAATTCCAAATCCACCCTCTCGCCACTCGGCGATCATATTAACTGAGCTTTACTCTGGCCCAGTGTCACCGCGCTGAAATCGAGTATTTCTCCGGCACGTTTCTCTTAACTTCACAGTTGCTGGTTTAAGAGTGAAGACCGGCTCGTAGGATTTTCACTCCTGCAAGTTTCAACCATTCATTTTGTAAAAGTAAACTGACAGTGGACAGCTGTTCTATTGGTCACTGCAGCCTCAAGGTTTAGCTCAGTGAATTACTGGTTTCGCAGGTGACCTCTTCACTTGTCTCGATGGTGCTATTGGTTAGATTGATTCGAGCCCTTATTTTATTTTTCCTCAGGATTCATCGCCTCAAAGTTCCAGGGTTTCAATGTGTGTTTTGTCTGCAAGAAAATGTACCGTGATCATTGCCGGCTGAGCAGGGCTGATATTCCACCATTTACCCTGTGGACTAAAAAAAACCTTGTGATCGGAGAGCAGGCACATGAAACTTATAAAGGAATGGAACATTGGCTTCACGGAAATCACAATTCATCTTGACAGACAAGATCCTGAAAGGCGAATTCGCTGTGACATGGAGATTTCTGTAGTGAGCGAGACCAGACTGTTTCTATGTTCAGAGAATAAATGGCGCACGCTTTATGTTGGAAAAGCAAAACGGTGGGGATTTTTGTCATAGCCCGATGCCTTTCGTGTTGTATCAATTGTCCCTCGTTGCGTTACTTTCATCTTGATCGCATAACCAGTTAGGGCGTTCTTGTGATAAATGGCGACAATTGCCTGCTTTGATAAATTTAACAACGGCTGCACCAGATTCCTGGCGTCAAAAACACTGAACTTTTAACCCCACTCTTCAGATACAGTCTGTAAAATAATGAAATTTCATCACATGAAATGCACAAAAATCAAAGATTCCAACCACTCGCTGTGTGAAGAAGTTCTTACTCATGTCACCTTTGGTTCTTTTGCCAATCACCTTAAATCTATGCCCTTTGGTTCATGTCCCTTCCGCCAATGGGAACAGTTTCACTCTATCTACTCTGTCAAGGCCCTTCATGATTTTGAATATGTCTGTCAAATCTCCTCTCAGCCTTCTCAGTTCCAAGGAGAACAATCCCAGCTTCTTCAGTCTATCCACGTAATTTAAGTCCCTCATCCCTGGAATCATTCCAGTAAATCTCCTCTGCACCCTCTCAAGGCCTTCACATCCTTCCAAAAGTGCACTGCCCAGAACGGGACACAATACTTCATTTGTGGCCGAAATAGTGTTTTATGAAGGTTCATCATGACTTCCTTGTTTTCTAATGTATGCCCTCTTCATAAAGCCCAGGACCCCGTCTGCTTTTTAAACCGCTTTCTCAACCTGCCCTGCTACTTTCAAGGATTTCTGCACATATACCCCAAGATCCCTCTGTTCCTCTGACCCTTTCAGAATTGTGCCCTCTAGTTTATATTGCCTCTCCTCGTTTTTCCTACCGAAATGCATCACCTCGCATTTTTCCGTGTTAAACTTCATCTGCCACGTGTCTGTCCATGCCACCGGCGTGTCCATATCCTCTTCAAGTCTATCATATAGAATCATAGAAGTTACAACATGGAAACAGGCCCTTTGGCCCAACATGTCCATGTCGCCCAGTTTATACCACCAAGCTAGTCCCAATTTCCTGCACTTGGCCCATATCCCTCGATACCCATCTTACCCATGTAACTGTCCAAATGCTTTTTAAAAGACAAAATTGTACCCGCCTCTACTACTGCCTCTGGCAGCTCGTTCCAGACACTCACCACCCTTTGAGTGAAAAAATTGCCCCTCTGGACCCTTTTGTATCTCTCCCCTCTCACCTTAAATCTATGCCCCCTCGTTATAGACTCCCCTACCTTTGGGAAAAGATTTTGACTATCGACCTTATCTATGCCCCTCATTATTTTATAGACTTCTATAAGATCACCCCTTATCCTCCCACTCTCCAGGGAAAAAAGTCCCAGTCTGTCTAACCTCTCCCTAAAAGTCAAACCATCAAGTCCCGGTAGCATCCGAGTAAATATTTTCTGCACTCTTTCTAGTTTAATAATATCCTTTCTATAATAGGATGACCAGAACTGTACACAGTACTCCAAGTGTGGCCTCACCAATGCCCTGTACAACTTCAACAAGACATCCCAACTCCTGCATTCAATGTTCTGACCAATGAAACCAAGCATGCCGAATGCCTTCTTCACCACCCTATCCACCTGTGACTCCACTTTCAAGGAGCTATGAACCTGTACTCCTAGATCTCTTTGTTCTATAACTTTCCCCAACGCCCTACCATTAACGGAGTAGGTCCTGGCCCGATTCAATCTACCAAAATGCATCACCTCACATTTATCTAAATTAAACTCCATCTGCCATTCATCGGCCCACTGACCCAATTTATCAAGATCCCGTTGCAATCCTAGATAACCTTCTTCACTGTCCACAATGCCACCAATCTTGGTGTCATCTGCAAACTTACTAACCATGCCTCCTAAATTCTCATCCAAATCATTAATATAAATAACAAATAACAGCGGACCCAGCACCGATCCCTGAGGCACACCGCTGGACACAGGCATCCAGTTTGAAAAACAACCCTCTACAACCACCCTCTGTCTTCTGTCGTCAAGCCAATTTTGTATCCAATTCGCTACCTCACCTTGGATCCCATGAGATTTAACCTTATGTCACAACCTACCATGTGGTACCTTGTCAAAGGCTTTGCTGAAGTCCATGTAGACCACGTCCACTGCACAGCCCTCATCTATCTTCTTGGTTACCCCTTCAAAAAACTCAATCAAATTCGTGAGACATGATTTTCCTCTCACAAAACCATGCTGACTGTTCCTGATTAGTCCCTGCCTCTCCAAATGCCTGTAGATCCTGTCCCTCAGAATACCCTCTAACAACTTACCCACTACAGATGTCAGGCTCACCGGTCTGTCGTTCCCAGGCTTTTCCCTGCCGCCCTTCTTAAACAAAGGCACAACATTTGCTACCCTCCAATCTTCAGGCACCTCACCTGTAGTGGTGGATGATTCAAATATCTCTGCTAGGGGACCCGCAATTTCCTCCCTAACCTCCCATAACGTCCTGGGATACATTTCATCAGGTCCCGGAGATTTATCTACCTTGATGCGCGTTAAGACTGCCAGCACCTCCCTCTCTGTAATATGTACACTCCTCAAGACATCACTATTTATTTCAACAAGTTCCCTAACATCCATGCCTTTCTCAACCGTAAATACCGATGTGAAATATTCATTCAGGATCTCACCCATCTCTTGTGGTTCCGCACATAGATGACCTTGTTGATCCTTAAGAGGCCCTACTCTCTCCCTAGTTACTCTTTTGCCCTTTATGTATTTGTAGAAGCTCTTTGGATTCTCCTTTGCCTTATCTGCCAAAGCAATCTCATGTCCCCTTTTTGCCCTCCTGATTTCTCTCTTAACTCTGCTCCGGCAATCTCTATACTCTTCAAGGGATCCACTTGATCCCAGCTGCCTATGCATGCAATATGCCTCCTTCTTCTTTTTGACAAGGGCCTCAATCTCCCGAGTCATCCAAGGTTCCCTACTTCTACCAGCCTTGCCCTTCACTTTATAAGGAATGTGCTTACCCTGAACCTGGTTAACACACTTTTGAAAGCCTCCCACTTACCAGACGTCCCTTTGCCTGCCAACAGACTCTCCCAATCAACTTCTGAAGGTTCCAGTCTAATACCATCAAAATTGGCCTTTCCCCAATTTAGAATTTTAACTTTTGGGCCAGACCTATCCTTCTCCATAGCTATCTTAAAACTAATGGAATTATGATCACTGGTCCCAAAGTGATCCCTCACTAACACTTCTGTCACCTGCCCTTCCTTATTTCCCAAGAGGAGGTCAAGTTTTGCCCCCTCTCGAGTCGGGCCATCCACATACTGATTGAGAAATTCCTCCTGAATACACTCAACAAATTTCTCTCCATCCAAGCCCCTAATGCTATGGCAGTCCCAGTCAATGTTGGGAAAGTTAAAGTCCCCTACTATTACCACCCTATTTTTCTTGCAGCTGTCTGTAATCTCCTTACATATTTGCTCCTCAATTTCCCGTTGACTATTTGGGGGTCTGTAGTACAATCCTATCAAAGTGATCTCTCCCTTCTTATTTTTCAGTTCTACCCATATAGACTCAGTGGGCGAACCCTCGGATATATCCCCTCTCACGACTGCCGTGATGTTCTCCCTAATCAAGAACGCAATTCCCCCTCCTCTCTTACCTCCTGCTCTATCTTTCCTATAGCATCTGTACCCTGGAACATTGAGCTGCCAGTCCTGCCCCACCTCACTGTTCTCGACCCTTCCAAGTTTTGTGTCATCTGCAAATTTTGATATTGTACCTTTTACTCCCAAGTCCAAGTCATTAATATATATCAAGAAAAGTAGTGGTCCCAGCACCGACCCGTATGGAACACCATTGCCCACCTCCCTCCTGTCCGAAAAACAACCATTCACCACAACTCTCTGTTTTCTGTCATTTAGCCAGTGCTGCATCCATACTGCTATTGCCCCCTTTATTCCATGGGCTGCAATCTTGATAGCAAGCCTACCACGTGGCACTTTATCAAACGCTTTTTGAAAGTCCATATACACCACGTCAACTGCATTGACCTCATCTACCCTCTCTGTTACCTCATCAAACTACTCTATCAAGTTGGTTAAACACGATTTGCCTTTAACAAATCCGTGCTGGAATTCCCTGATCAATCCACACTCGTCCAAGTGACTGTTAATTCTGTCCCGGATTATCATTTCCAAAACTTTCCCCATCACCGAGGTTAAACTGACTGGCCTATAGTTGCTGGGTTTATCTTTACACCCTTTTTTTGAACAAGGTTGTAACATTTGCAATTCTCCAGTCTTCCGGCACCATCCCCATATCGAAGGATGTCTGGAAGATTATGGCCAGTACCTGTGCAATCTCCCCCTTTACTTCCCTCAGCATCCTCGGGTGCATCCCATCTGGATCAGGTGACTTATCTATTTTAAGTACAGGAAGCCTTTCTAGTACCTCTTCTTTCTCATTTTTTAGCCCATCCAGTATCTTAACTATATATTCCTTTATCGAGAATCTGGCAGCATCTTCTTCCTTGGTAAAGAACAATGCGAAGTACTCATTTAGTACCTCAGGCCATGCCCACTGCCTCCATGAGTAGATCTCCTTTATGGTCCCTAATCGTCCCCGCCCCTCCTCTTACTACCCGTTTACTGTTAACATGTCTGTAGAAGACTTTTTGATTCCCTTTTATGTTTTCCGCGATTCTTATACTCTCTCTTTGCCCCTCTTATTTCCTTTTTCACTTCCCCTCTGAACTTTCTATAGTCTCTCTGGTTGGTACTTGTGTTATCAACCTGACACCTGTCATAGGCCACTTTTCCCCGCTTCATCTTACTCTCTATCTCTCTTATTATCCCGGGAGCTCTGGCTTTAGTTGCCCTACCTTTCTACCTCGTTGGAATGTACCTTGTCTGTACCCGAATCATCTTTTTAAAAGCCGCCCACTGCTCAATTATAATTTTGCCTGACAATCTTTAATTCCAATTTACCGGGGCCAGATCTGTTCTCATCCCACTGAAATTGACCCTCCTCCAATTGAGTACTTTTACTTTAGAGTGGACAGAGTCCATTTCCATAGCTATTCTAATCCTTATGATACTGATCGCTGCTCCCTAAATGCTCCCCCACTGACACTTGCTCCACTTGGCCCGCCTCATTCCCTTGCACCAAGTCCAGCAATGCCTCCTTCCTCAGTGGGCCAGAAACGTACTGGTCGAGAAAGTTATCCTGAACACATTTCAAAAATTCCTCCCCTTCTTTGTGCCTTATATTATTGTTATCCCAGTCTATATTAGGATAGTTGAAATTCCCGGTTATTACTATTTTATGGCTTTTGCACCTCTCTGTAATTTCCATGCAAATTTGCTCCTCTGTATCCGTCCCACTAGCTGTTGGCCTATAGAATACACCAAGTAGTGTAATCGCATCTCTATTGTTCCTTAACTCGAACTCAGTACCCAGGAGAAATTGCCTAGTTCCTGGGAACTTTGTATTAAGCAGAAGTTAGCAGCAAAAAGTGTTCGTGGTGGGACTGAGAAATGCTTTAACAGCCGGCACCCTGTGAAACAGAGCTCCAAGTGTCGGTTTAAATAAAGTCCTGAACTGACAGAGCGGAGGGCAGATGAGGATTGAATTAAATCCCAATTCACTGAATCTAAACAAGGTTTAAATAAGTGAATCTGTCAGGAGTGGGATTCCTGAGCTTGTGTGTGAGCTGAAACTGGATCGGTCCCGTTCTGTAAAGACTGAATGGCAGGCGGCTCCCAGACAGGGCTCAGGCCGGGACTGGCAGCTCTCCGCTGGGAACGGCTGGATTGGAGAGCGGGGCTCCTGCGGTGTTGCTGCTGCTGCTTCCGCCTCTTCGAGTCCCTGTGGCGGTCGGTACCGATCTCCCTCCTATGGATCCGGCTCCAGGTGGGCGCTGTGGACCTCGTGGCGCAACGGCAGCGCGTCTGACTCCAGATCAGAAGGACGCGTGTTCGAATCACGTCGGGGTCATTGCATTTTCGCAACGTTTCAGTATCACTCTGTTTTATCGCGGGGCAGTCTTTCAGGGATGGTCTGTTCACTGTGTGTAAAATAATATTTATCACAGAATGAACACACCACAGAAGGAGGCCATTCAACCCATCAATTCCTTACCTGCCTTTTGTAAGACCAATCCCATTGGTCCCATTCCCCGTCCCTTTCCCCGGGGCCCTGCATTTTCCCCTTCAAGTATTTATCAAATTCCTTTTTGAAAGCCACGATTGAATCTGCTTCCACCGCCCTTTCAGGCAGCGCATTCCAGATCATAACCATTCGCTGCGTAAAAAAGATTTTCCTCATGTCGCCTTTGGTTCTTTTGCAATCACCTCAAATCTGTGTCCTCTGGTTCTCGACACTTCCGCCAATGGGAACAGCTTCTCTTTATTAACTTTATCTGAACCCTTCATGACTTTGAACACTTCTGTCAAATCTCCTCTGAACCTTCTCTGCGGTCAATTAGCTCCAATTTATTTATTTGGGCATTAAACAAAACGTGAAAGACTGGCAAGGCGTTGTGTGAACGGAGCTCGCTGCTTTAAGACAATAAATCCAATCACTGCGTGGGCGCTGGGTTCAAATCTCACAACTGAGAGAATTTCTGACAATGTTCATTTTGACCTGTTCGCAGAAAACCCGATTGTCGTGCGATGGAGCAGAGGATGGGAAAGAAGCTGAAAGTGGAAGTGCAGATATTAGTTTCATCACAGTGACTGGACACGTTTCCACAGGTTCGGGCCTCTCACCTTAAGATTCTTTCCAGCAGAGTGGGACAGGTGATCAGAGTGACCGGGCTCCAGCGGCGCAATCGGTCAGTGCGCGGTCCTTATCTGACAGAACAGGGTCGGGAAATACCGAGGTTGTTAATTCGAGTCTCACCGAGATCAAACAATCCTTTTGCTTGTGAACATTTCGACCGGAGTTGAAGGTACAATTGGTTTGTTCCAAAATGCATCTACTTATTTGTATTGCCATGTGGTTCCTCCGGATTCCGCTGTTGCAATAGCAGATGAGATGTTCAGTATTACTTGTTTACAGGAGGGACGCTGCGGTTTTGGAGACACAAACTATGATTTTGATCCATCTACAAATCGTGGGATTTAACTGGAGCTTTAAACCAGCGCCTTAGACCGCTCAGCCAGGATACTTTCCATCCTGCACTTCAGGAGCTAGTTTTACAGGAATAGAATTACTACAAGCAAGAATTCTACCCCTCCAGCACCAATGCTCACACGGCAGCAGGATGCATGTGTCCAGTTCGAAACCTGTCTGAAGGAACATTCAGTCTGACAGAGCCGGAAGTCCAGCAGATTGACTTTCGGTCTGAGCAGATGTTGAGTCTCCTCCTGAGAGAGTTTCACCAATCCAGCTCAGAGTGGATTAAGAATCATAAATCCGGGTGTGACTGGAGCCACTTGTGTAAGATGAAGTGTCGGGGGCAGTTTCACATCCTTGACGGACATTAATGACCCTGCTGCAAAATTTCACTTCCCAGCTCCCGATCCGTGAACTAAAACCCAACTCTGGTGGGACTCGAACCCACAACCTTTGAATGTCCCCTCCGATTATTAAGTAGAAGTCCAACACGCTGTCCATTGCGCCACAGAGTCAGTTATACAATGTGAGGGAGAGCGGGGATCCTGTGCTGTGGTTGAGGCGGTCAGGCTGCTCCTGTTTCCGCCTCTCACATTCCGAGAGCCGGGGCGGCAGTCTGCACCGATCGCCCTCCAATGGATCCGGCTCCAGCCGCTTGTTGTGGGCCTGGTGCAAGAACAGTCGCGTCTGACTCCACATCAGAAGGCTGCGTGTTTTGAACCAGGTTGAAATCACAGCATTTTCACTGTGGCTCAGGGTCCTGCCGACTGATTTTAGATCGGGACAGTGTTTTAGCGATGGGATATTCAGTGTTTGTACAACAATATCAAAATTAAATTTGATACATTAATGAGCTTTTTGTTCTGTTACTTTCTATTTGCACCCTCTCCAGTTTTATGTCGAAACAGTTAACAATGTTTAAGGGATGTGGTGTGCAGTGTTTTTGGAATCAGTGTAATTAAATTTGATACTTTCATCTGTTCCTTCTCCAACCCAGACTCTTATCATTAGATTTGTACCTTCACCCTGTTTAAAATAGGTTACTCAGTGATAGAAATAAATCAGTAACAACCCCGAAACCTCAGCGGGTATATTTGTTCCAATGCTTTGTGATGGTCTCGATTTCCATTCAAATTTTCAATCAGCAATTCCCAACGGGTGTTTTGGGTTTGACAAACTAATTTAAGTACTTGACTGGTTCCTGGAAATGATCCAGTGGGGATTTCCTTACCCGTACAGATATAGAAATAAATACATTCCATCATTTCACAAATGACAGTTGTGTAAATAAATATATCGCGATCTGTAAGATGGAAAAGCAGCTCTTCATGTTCATGAACAAATTTCCTCATTTTATTGTATTAATCCACTTACGTTTCAATGTAGAACATATATTCAGAGCATCCCTCTAAACTTAAAGAATGGTAAAACAATTGCAGATTTTACAAACACATAACACGCTATCGTATAATTAAGATTAAGGCCTACTTTGTGAAAGTTGTATTCTAATTGTCTTTATTATGTTATGAAAAATATTTCTCGATGTACGTCCCCAACTTAACGGAGAAACTAAGATAAAAACCAAAAGGATTTTTCAAAAACTATTTGGGGCGATATGATCAGTTCCCCTTCTCCTTTCTTTAATTGTTACCTTTTGCTAATTGTTCATCTTGATCCGTTTGCTTCATTTTTTCCTCAGTCATTTATGGTGAATTTTCTATCTGTTTACGTTCTTAAATATTTGATTTGTTTGTTCCTTTCCTCTTGACTTGTGATTTGTTGATCTCCAGTTTAAAGTCTGAAACAGAAATGTGTTTATATTCAGGCGTGACTCTGAAGTGTGAGACCGAGAGGTGATGCCGGATGTGTGACCGAGAGAACAACTGCTGGAGGCAGAACTGTCCGTAACCTAACATACCCCGTGTGGCATTGCTCATGGTGGGTCGGATGACAATGTTTTATATTGACTGAACGGCTATGTATATAACACACAACGGATTTACTGCTGCTTTAACTCCACAAAGTACAATCACCATAAATGACCAAAGTCTCAGATCAGTTAGAATTGAATTACTGTTGGTGAGGGGAGTTTGTACATTGGAAGGAGTTTCTACATTTACAGCTCCAGGTCAACCTGCAAACCTCCCTCGCCTGTAGGTCACGTCACCATGAGGTCTCCACCTTCCTTTCCGCTTCTGGACTTCTGAAGTGTGATTGAACCTGACCAAAAGTTTCCTATAATTAGTGAGGAAGGAAGGTATCAGTGTAAATGGGAGATATAAACGTGGATGTTTCACTGGGTACCATGGGAACCAGATACACTGCTCATTCCAGTTATTGGTCCAGCAGGAAACAGAAATCATTCTCTTCAACTGTACTCGCCCGAAGGAAAAGGAAACAAACAAAACTGCTCAGTTCTTTGTTTTCGCTTCTTCTGTTGGTTTACGTTCACTCACCGAGAAAGTGACAGAGAGACTGAGAGATTGGATTGGCTGTTTCACTTTATAATCTATTATACTTTGTAATTATTATAAGAGACGGTTCCATCCCAACTGTACTGTGCCTGACATTCTCATTGATACTAAGATGTGCTCTGAATGAGTTTCTACTAATTGCACATTGTGGAGAAAAGCTGAACGCCGAAAACTGCTCTGAAACCAACTTCGCTTCACAACCTTTAATGGAAATTGGTTGCTGGTTGTAGGTAAAGAAGTTTGTAAAATAAGCCCTCGAGAACAATATCCTCAAAACTTGTTTTGGACACATTCACAGGTCAAATATCTTACATTAAATATAACAAATATTCAAATACGTCACAAGTGTTAATATTAACGAGGAAGGAGGCATTGGTGGATCTGGTTCTGGGGAATGAGGTGGATCAAGTGGAGCAAGTGTCACTGGGGGAATATTTAGGGAACGGTGATCATAGTATCATAAGGTTTAGATTAGTTATGCAAAAGGAGAAGGAGCTATTTTGAGTAAAATACTTGATAGGAGGAGGGCCAATTAAAGTGGGTTGAGAACGTACCTGGCCCGTGTAAATTGGAATCAAATTTTGGCAGGCTAAAATGTAATCGAATAATGTGTAGCCTTTAAAAAGGAGATGTTTCGGGTACAGTCTAGGTAGATTCCTAGGATGGGGGAAGGCAGGGCAACTAAAGCCAGAGCCCCCTGGATGAGGAAAGAGATAGGGGGTTAAATGAAGCAGATAAAGGGGGTTTATGACAGATGTCAGTTTGACAATACAAGTGAGAACCAGGCTGAATATAGGAAGTACAGTGAAAAAGTAAATAAGTGGGGTAAAGAGAGAGTATGAACAGAGATTGGCGGTTAACAGAAGAGGTAATCCAAAAGTCTTCTGTAGGCATATAATTAGAGAAATGGGAATAAGAGGAGGGGTGGGGCCGATTAGGGACCAAAATGGAGATCTACGCATGGAGGTAGAGGGCATGACTGAGGCACTAAAAGAGTAATTTGCATCTGTCTCGACCAAGGAAGAAGATGCGGCCAAAGTCACAGTAAAAAGGGAGGTAGTTGAGATACTGGATGGGGTGAAAATTGATACAGAGGAGGCACTTGAAAGGCTGGCTATGCTTAAAGTTGATAAGTCACCCAGTCCGGATGGGACGCTTTCAAGGTTGCTGAGGGAAGTAAGGGTGGAAATTTCAGAGGTCCTGGTCATAATCTTCCAATCCGCCGTGGAAGCGGGGGTGATGCCAGAGGACTGGATAATTACCAATGGTGTATCCTTGTTTAAATAGGGTGTAAGGATAAACCCAGCAACTACAGATCAGTCAATTTAAACTCGGAGGTGCGGATACGTTTAGAAACGATGATCTGGGCCAAAATGAATAGTCACTTGGGCAAGTGTGGATTAATAAAGGAAAGCCAGCATGGATTTGTTAAAGGCAAATCGTGTTTAACTAACTTGAGTGAGGTAACGCAGAGGGTTGATGAGGGTAATGCGGTTGATAAAATGCCACACAACAACAAGAAGAACAACTTGCATTTATATAGCGCCTTTAACGTCATAAAACTTATCAAGGCAACTCACAGGAGCGTAATCAAACAAAATTTCATACTGAGCCACATAAGGAGGTATTAAGACAGGTGAATAAAATCTTGGTCAAAGATGGAGGTTTTAAGGAGCATCTTAAATGAGGAGAGAGAGGTGGAGAGGCGGAGAGATTCAGGGCAGGAATTCCAGAGCTTAGGGCCGAGGCAGCTGAAGGCACGGCCGCCAATGGTGGAGCGATTAAAATCGGGGATGCACAAGAAGCAAGAATTGGAGGAGCGCAGAGATCTCGGAGGGTTGTGGGGCTGGAGGAGGTGACAGAGATAGGGAGGGGCGAGGCCATGGGAGCATTTGAAAACAAGGAGGAGAAATGTAAGGCTGGTGGAAGTGATGGGGAGGCCATGGAGGGATTTGAAAACAAGGATGAGAATTGGTGGGCTGTGGGAGGTTACAGAGATAGGGAGGGGGAGGCCATGGAAGGATTTGAAAACAAGGATGAGAATTGGTGGGCTGTAGGAGGTTACAGGGATAGGGAGGGGGGGTGCCATGGAAGGATTTGAAAACAAGGAGAATTTTAAAATCGAGGCGTTCTGCGACCGGAAGCCAATGTAGATCACCATGAATTTGAGGAGCGCCGAGGTCTCGGAGGGCTGTAGGGCGGTAGGAGGTTACAGAGATCGGGAGGGGCGAAGCCGTGGAGGGATTTGAAAACAAGGATGAGAATTGTAGGGCTGTAGGAGGTTACAGAGATAGGGAGGGGCGAAGCCATGGAGGGATTTGAAAACAAGGATGAGAATTTTAAAATCGAGGCGTTCCCGGACTGGGATTCAATGTAGGTCAGTGATCACAGGGGAGATTGGAGAACAGGGTTAGGTTACGGGCAGCAGAGTATTGGATGAGCTCATGTTTATTGAGGGTGGAAGATGGGAGGCCAGCCAGGAGACCATTGGAATAGTCCAGTCTTGAGGTAATACAATAAGCTTGTAAGCAAAATTGAAGCTATTGGAATAAGTCGGGGCAATGGCAGCATGGATGCGAATTGGCTAAATGACAGGAAACAGAGTGTAGTGGTGAACGGTTGTTTCTTGAAGGTATACAGCGGTGTTCCCCAGGGGTCGGTATTAGTACCGCTGATTTTTTGATATATATTGATGACTTGGACTTGGGTGTACAGGACACAATTTCAAAAATTGCAGATAACACAAAAGTTAGAAGTGTAGTAAACAGTGATGAGGATAGTAATAGACTTCAAGAGGACATAGACTGGCTGGTGGAATGGGTGGACACGTGGCAAATGAAATTTAATGCAGAAAAGTGCGAACTGATATATATTGGAAGGAAGAACGAGGAGAGGCAAAATAAACGAAACGGTACAATTCTAAAGGGGGTGCAGGAACAGCGACCTGGTGGTATCTGTGCACAAATCTTTGAAGGTGGCAGGACAGATTGAGAATGCAGTTAAAAAGGATACTGGATCCTGGGTTTTATAAATAGAGGCGTAGAGCACAAAAGCAAGGAAGTTATGTTAAACCTTTATAAAACATTGGTTCGGCCGCAACTGGAGCATTGTGTCCCAATCTGGGCACCACAGTTTAGGAAGGATGTGAAGGCCTTAGAGAGGGTGCAGAACAGCTGCAGAAAAGAGGGTGCGGAAATGGTTCCAGGGATGAGGGACTTCAGTTCCGAGAATAGACTGGAGAAGCTGGGGTTGTTCTCCTTAGAACAGAGAAGGTTGAGAGGAGATTTGATGGAAGTGTTCAAAATCATGACGGGTTTAGATAAAGTGAATACGGAGAAAGTGTTCCCATTGGCGGAAGGATCGGGAACCAGGGGACACAGATTTAAGGTGATTGGCAAAAGAACCAAAGGCGACATGAGAAAAAAAATAAGCAGCGAGATGTTCTGATCTGGAATGACTGCCTGAAAGGGCGGTGGAAACAGATTCAATCGTGGATTTCAAAAGGGAATTGGATAAATAGTATAAGGGAAAACATTACAGGGCTACGGGGAAAGAGCGAGCGAATGGGACGAACTGGAATACTCTTACAAAGAGCCGGTACAGACTCGACGGGCCGAATGACCTCCTTCTATGCTCCAACGATTCAATGATTCGTCAAGCTCAAAGTGCTTGCTAATTCAATGAGAGGTCCGTCTGTACAAAGAACAAGCACTTCCGCATTGCAGTTCTGCAGTCATTTCCTTGTTGGCTCCGGAATTAATACAAATACCGCCCTGTGTTATTTTGTCGTTTAATTCACAAATGAGGTAAATATCAGAGAGAATAAAAAGGCACCGCTGGGAATCGAACCGATGACTTTTTGTTACGAACAAGGCAATTTGCCCAGCTTCGCCAAGGAGACAAATTAAGCTGCAAAGGCCCCAGCTCCTCTGACTGATACCGAGCATCGACCTGTCACTGTCTGATAGCGTTCGAGACAGTTTGTATTTTCCCATTTCTCTTGTCTATTTCGCTGTGTTTACCGATACTCTGTATCTCTCGCTGTGTTTACCGATACTCTGTATCTCCCGCTGTGTTTACCGGTACTCTGTATCTCTCGCTGTGTTTACCGATACTCTGTATCTCCCGCTGTGTTTACCGATACTCTGTATCTCTCGCTGTGTTTACCGATACTCTGTATCTCTCGCTGTGTTTACCGATACTCTGTATCTCTCGCTGTGTTTACCGATACTCTGTATCTCTCGCTGTGTTTACCGATACTCTGTATCTCTCGCTGTGTTTACCGATACTCTGTATCTCTCGCTGTGTTTACCGATACTCTGTATCTCTCGCTGTGATTACCGATACTCTGTATCTCTCGCTGTGTTTACCGATGCTCTGTATCTCTCGCTGTGTTTACCGATGCTCTGTATCTCTCGCTGTGTTTACCGATGCTCTGTATCTCTCGCTGTGTTTACCGATGCTCTGTATCTCTCGCTGTGTTTACCGATACTCTGTATCTCTCGCTGTGTTTACCGATACTCTGTATCTCTCGCTGTGTTTACCGATATTCTGAACCGCTGCAGTCCGTGTGGTGAAGGTTCTCCCGCAGTGCTGTTAGGGAGTTTCAGGATTTTGACCCAGCGACGATGAAGGAACGGCGATATATTTCCAAGTCGGGATGGTGTGTGACTTGGAGGGAAACGTGCAGGTGGTGTTGTTCCCATGTACCTGCTGCTCTTGTCCTTCTAGGTGGTAGAGGTCGCGGGTTTTGGAGGCGCTGTTGAAAAACCTTGGCGAGTTGCTGCAGTGCATCCTGTGGATGTTTCGGGTGGTGGATGGGGTGCCAATCAAACGGGCTGCTTTATCCTGGATGGTGTATGAACTGTGGGTGTGTTTATATGAGTTTGACGTTTATATATGAACTGTGGGAGTGTATATATGAGTGTGATGTTTATATATGAACTGTGGGTGTGTATATATGAGTGCAATGTTTATATATGAACTGCGGGTGTGTATATATGAGTGTGATGTTTATATATGAACTGTGGGTGTGTTTATATGAGTTTGACGTTTATATATGAACTGTGGGTGTGTATATATGAGTGCGATGTTTATATATGAACTGTGGGTGTGTATATATGAGTGTGATGTTTATATATGAACTGCGGGTGTGTATATATGAGTGCGATGTTTATATATGAACTGTGGGTGTGTATATATGAGTGCGATGATTATATATGAACTGTGGGTGTGTATATATGAGTGTGATGTTTATATATGAACTGTGGGTGTGTATATATGAGTGTGATGTTTATATATGAACTGTGGGTGTGTATATATGAGTGTGATATTTATATATGAACTGAGGACGTGTATATATGAGTGCGATATTTTTATTTGAATTGCGGAATGAACAGGAGGGGCAATTCCTCCTGGGGTTATATTTTTTTGAAGACAATGACATACAGTGAAATTTTGACATGAGGCCGAAATAGCTCAGTTGGGAGAGCGTTAGACTGAAGATCTAAAGGGTCCTTGGTTCAATCCTGAGTTTCGGCAGTTTTTGGTTGTTCAGTTTCTTCTTCCTTGCTTCGATTCCCGCATTTATTTACAGTGAAATTTGATCCCCGCCACTGAAGGATTGGGGATTGAATAGAGAGACATCAAGGATGGGGCATATTTCTATCGTCTGTATTTTGTTTTTATTTCTCTGTTACCTTCTGCCTTTTTCTCTTGGTTTTGTCTCTCTCGGTGCCGGGTGACTATTTGATTTGATGCATTTGTTCCAAATTGATGCCTTTTCCCCATCTCGGGGCGGTCAGACCCGCTCTGTCTGTCTGTTGCTGCTGATGATCATTCATGGGAACAGGCCGCGAGTTAAACGATTATCTGCAAACCGGAGAAAGGCAAATAAAAATACGTGTTTCTCTGGCCCCAGGGGTAAAGTTACAATGGATGTTATTCAAAAAACTGTCCCCGTGAATTTGTCTGTGGGTTTCTTTTGTAAGGCTTCGATTTTAAAAGTTACAAAAAACCGAAATAAATAAAGTAAATTACAAGTATCGAGTCCGTGATCATGATATTACGGTAAACTCTATGCAAATAAGTTAACCGGCCGGACGAACGGCACATGCGGCTGTTTAATTAATTTTTGTTCCTGTGCGCTGGCTGGTAGCGCTTTCTGCACATGGACCAAAAATATCTCTGCTCCTCCACAGTTCCTAGTTTATCACCATTTAGAAAATACTCTGATTTATCTTAGATTTAAAGTGGATGACCTCGCTCTCCCCCACATTGAACTCTATTTGCCGCAGTTTTACGCACTCTCTTAATTTATCAATTCCCACTTTTCAACTTCCTGCTTCTATCAACATTATTTATTCCGCCACCAGAAGGCTGAGTGTCCAAATCACGGGTAACCGTTGCTTTTCGAGCTGATCGGATTCTGGATCGTTCCGGAATGAATGTTTTATTTGCTTTTTCACAATAAACAGAACCTTGCACTCAAATCTGCTTCTCTAGTTCCCAATTTTCAGGAAGGCGTCTCATTCTGCCCTCGACTTTTGATCTTGACCTGTGGTTGAAGATTTTGCAAAGAGGGAAAAGAAGTCCCCAAATCGCTCCACGTGAATCTCAAACGCTTTGGGAAGAAGTTCAGTTCAAATAATCAGGACTTTAAAGGCACCTCAATGACCTGCACTTTCATTGAATGAGTTTTGTTCGCCATTGTATTCGACCGTGAAATCGCTCTCCGCTTTCATCTCACTGGTGAAGAGTGTGACGGCCTTGTATCTGTCAGCGTGTAAGTGACGAGTTTGGGGTGAGCACGGGTCGCCTTTATTTTTGAAATCTCACCGAGCACCGGGGAAAAGAAACTTAGAATCAAACTGTCCCTGTCAGTGATGAATTGAAGTGAATATCGCTCCAAGCAGATCTGGACAATGCGCAGCACAGCCGCACAGGAGTTCCAAATCCACCCTCTCCCCACTCGGCAATCACATTAACTGAACTTTACTCTGGCCCAGTGTCACCGCGCTGAAATCGAGTCTTTCTCGGCCACATACTTTCTTAACATCATAGTTCCTGGTTTAACAGTGAAAACTGCCGTCCGCTTTACTGTAAGTGCAAGAGACAACTTTGTAGACACCGTGTCGTGTCACAGACCTGCTCGTTGGACCTGCTCATTTCATCTCATCTCATTTTCTGCAATACTGGAATAGAGAATGGAGAATCACAGCTCGAAAAATCAATCCTCTCTCCGACTGGGGGAGCGAGTCTTCCAACATACAGGCATTTAGGGGCAAGGGGAGTTTGATGTTCAGAAATAATACAGCACCGATTTTCACTCGTGCAAACTGCACACCCTTTATTTTGGAAAAGTAAACTGATGGTGAGACAGCTGTTCCATTGGTCGCTGCAA
Source organism: Heptranchias perlo (assembly GCF_035084215.1). Taxonomy (NCBI): domain Eukaryota; kingdom Metazoa; phylum Chordata; class Chondrichthyes; order Hexanchiformes; family Hexanchidae; genus Heptranchias; species Heptranchias perlo. The sequence goes on from NW_027139477.1 coordinate 128,629, forward strand.
GCTGAAACGTTAGCTCGGTGAATTAGTGGTTCAAGGAGGCCACTGTTGTGTTCACTGTGGTGCAATTGTTTAGCGCGTTCAGCTATTAACTAGCAAGGTTGGTGGTTCGAGCCCACCCGGGGACAATAGGGAGCTTTTACCTGAAAATTCGTTGTTTCGCATTTCCAGGTTTCAAATGTGTGTTCTGTTCACAGAGAAATGTACTGTAAACATTGCCAGCTGAGCGCGGCTGATATTCCACCTGCCAGCTGGATAACAGGTATCTGAACAATATCCAAAAAACCGAGAATGGCTTGAAGGTGATCGAAATACTTCTTGACAGACAAGGTTCAAAAGGAGGACTCACGATGAAAGTGAAATATTATTCACCTTCCGACAGGTTTCAGTTTATTTGTGAGAGATCGTTAAAGGATCCTGCAGCGCTGCCTCAGTTAACAAAAGCAGTTCTCAGCCGCATTTTTGACGCAGCATCAAACCCATCAGTTTTTCGCTGCTTCCCCAGCTCCCCGAGTGAGTGAGGCCGTGACAGCAGTAACATTGTCCGGCCCCGCTTTCTCCAATCACCCGCTGCCGGTGGAAAGCAGCGAATGCAGCCTCAGACAGCGCATTACTGTCCATCCCTGGGAAACAATTTCCAACTGAAACAGATTGGAGTTGTGCTGAGCTTTGAGTCTGTAGCGTGTCCGTGACGAGTTTCAGGTTGATATCATCCATTCATTTTTTTATATCTCAGAAACGCACCAGGAGAAAACAGGAACTGAGAATCAAATTGTCCCTGTAGGTGATGAATTCAAGGGAATATCGCTCCAAGCAGATCTGTGAAAGTCACAGTGCAACCGCACAGAAGTTCCAAATTCTCCCTCTCGCCACTCGGCAAACATTAACTGACCTTTGCTCTGGCCTGGTGTCACCTCGCTCAAACCGTCTCTTTCGCGTATGATTTTTTCACGAGTGCAAAGCGTCCCCGCTTCAGTGAAGCTGCAATCGACATTTTCTTCTAGATGCCATGTCATGGGCCAGATAAAGGATGTGAACAGTTACTGCTGAGAACAAATTAAAAAGGAGCAGAAGTTCATCAAAGTTGCACCATTGAAAGTCCTGGGTGGAGGTTTAGAGGCTGCGATTGTAGGAAGAGTTTTATTGCGATTCTAACAGACCTTCGAGTGAATTTCCGGGATGTCCAGAGCACCGAAATAACTCAGTCAGACTGAAGATCTAAAGGGTTCAGTCCCGGGTTTCAGGAGCGTTTTCTCTCCCACTCTGTTATCTTGATACCTCCTCCGTGCCCTTTACATTCTCTGATACGCTCGGAGGGCCCCTTACCCACTGACACACCCTGACTCTCCCTGATAACATCTGGCAGTCCCTTGCCCTCTCTGATAACATCTGGCAGTCCCTTGCCCTCTCTGATAACATCTGGCAGTCCCTTGCCCTCTCTGATAACATCTGGCAGTCCCTTGCCCTCCCTGATAACATCTGGCAGTCCCTTGCCCTCTCTGATAACATCTGGCAGTCCCTTGCCCTCCCTGATAACATCTGGCAGTCCATTGCCATCTCTGATAACTTCTGAGAGTGCCGTAAACTCTTTGATACCTCATAGCCTCACACCCCTTGATAACCCCTGAGAAGCCCTTTGATTCCCTGACAGCCTCTGGGATCCCGTTGCCCCACCGGATCCACACTAATAAACCCTTAGACTCCCTGGTTCATTCTCAGGAGCCATTAACCTCTCTGCTACCCAAGTGCGATTTAATTCCACATGTGGATCTACCAGTCTGTGTTAAGGATCAGATCCACGGTTTGTTCGCTCTCATTACTCCGAAGCACTCTGTTCACCGAGAGGGAAATCGCATCGACGTTTATGTGATTTTCAAAGAAAAATAAAACATTGCATGTCCAGAAAACAGAAATAGCTCAGATGGGGTAGCGTTAGAATTAAAATCCACAGATCCTTTGTTCAATCTCCGCTTAAGGCGGCCTTTTTTCCTTTTTCTCTGTTGGCGGAATGCATAATGAGGGGGTTAATCTTGAAATTCGTGCTCGATTAATGAGGCAAGAAATCAGGAATCACTTTCGCAAACAAAATACGGCCGAAAGCTGGAACTCTCTCGGCCAAAAGGATGTGGATTGAGGCTCAATTCAAATTTTCAATCTGATATTCATCGATCTTTTTTCTGTTCGGGTCCCAGGGGATATGAGTCCAAGGCAGGGAAACAGAGTTGAATTACTGATCACTTCATGATCTAATTGAATGGGACAGGAGGTTCGAGGGGCTGAATGGTCTTCTCCTGTCCCGATGTTCCTCTCCTGCTCAGTGCGGGGCTGGACGACTGGTAAGAGGCATCAGACTGACTCCAGAATGAAAAGCGGGTGTTCAGATTCAGCCACCTTGGGATTGTCAGACAAACTGAACCCCGACAGCAACCTCACCACCCGCCTCTCTGCAATAATCGGATGGGAAGGAGCCCTGCCGCTGGCCCGGCTAGCTCAGTCGGTAAAGCACGAAATTCCTAATCTCAGGGGCGTGGGTTTAAACCACACATTGGGCGTTTTGTGCTCTATTTTTCACAGTGGGTGATGAAAGGTTCAAAGTGCAACCTCTTATCTCCAGTTCAAGAAATCCAGTTATATAAACAGACACAACCCTGAGCTGTGTGAAAGGAAACCGTGAGCGTTGCCAAATATCCAGTCCCTCCCGATTCTATCTTCTCATTCCCTCCACATGGGACACGGCAGATACCGTTTCAATAGGATTCATTTTTGCTGTTATTAAAAATGTTGATGGTTAGGAAGTGTAATATTTAGAAGACGCCAACTCTGGATCCATTCGCCTCTCTGATACCTCCTGAGCCCACCTTACCCTCTTTGATTCTCCCGGAGCTCCTTATCTTCTCTGATACCCTCAGAGAGTCCATTATCCTCTTTGAACCTTGTCAGCGCCCTTTACACTCTCTGATACCCGCTGAGTGCCCCTCACCCACTGATACGCTCTGAGCGTCCTTACACTCTCTGATACCCTCTGGCAGTCCTTCGCCTCTGCGAGATCTCAATATACTTTCTGATACCCTATGACTGCCCCTTCCCCTCTCTGAGCCCCGTTACACTCTCTGATGCCCTCTGACTGCCCCTTCCCCTCTCTGAGCCCCGTTACACTCTCTGATACCCTCTGACTGTCCCTTCCCTTCTCTGAGCACCGGTACACTCTCTGATACCCTCTGACTGCCCCTTCCCCTCTCTGAGCACCGGTACACTCTCTGATACCCTCTGACTGTCCCTTCCCTTCTCTGAGCACCGGTACACTCTCTGATACCCTCTGACTGTCCCTTCCCCTCTCTGAGCCCCGTTACACTCTCTGATACCCTCTGACTGTCCCTTCCCTTCTCTGAGCACCGGTACACTCTCTGATACCCTCTGACTGTCCCTTCCCCTCTCTGAGCCCCGTTACACTCTCTGATACCCTCTGACTGCCCCTTTCCCTCTCTGAGCCCCCTTACACTCTCTGATACCCTCTGACTGTCCCTTCCCCTCTCTGAGCCCCGTTACACTCTCTGATACCCTCTGGCTGCCCCTTCCCCTCTCTGAGATGCCCTTGCCCCAATGCATCGCCACTTAGAAGCCATGAGACGCCCTGATGCCTTCTCAGAACCCGTTACCGTCCCTGATATCAAAGTGCGGTGTAACTTCACAGGTGGATCTACCGGTCTGTGTTAAGGATGAGATCCAGAGTTTGTTCGGTCGCTGTTGCTTCCGCCTCTCCCACTCCGAGAGCTCTATCGGCGGTCGGTACCGATCTCCCTCCTATAAACTGGGTGTGGATCTATGAGTGCGCTGCTGATTTATAAACTTTGTGAGTTTATGTATGACAACGATTTTTATATATCAACTGTGGGTTTGTATATATGTGTGCGATATTTATAGATGACCTGTGGGAGTGTATCGATGAGTGTGATGTTTATATATGAACCGTGGGTGTATCTCCATGAGTGCGATGTTTTTATATGAACTGAGGAATGAACAGGAGGGGCAATTCCACCTGGGGTTATATTTTCTTCCAAGACAATGAAATAAAGGAACATTTTGATGTGGGGCTGAAATAGCTCAGTTGGGAGAGCGTTAGACTGAAAGATCTAAAGGTCCTTGGTTCAATCCCGAGTTTCGGCAGTTTTTGGTTGTTTCGTTTCTTCTTCCTCGCTTCGATTCTCGCATTTATTTACAGTGAAATTTGATCCCCGCCACTGAAGGATTGGGGATTGAATAGAGAGACATCAAGAATGGGAAATATTTATATCGTCTGTATTTGGTTTTTATTTCTCTGTTACCTTCTGCCTTTTTCTCTTGGTTTTGTCTCTCTCGGTGCCGGGTGACTATTTGATTTGATGCATTTGTCCTAAACTGATGCCTTTTCCCCATCTCGGGGCGGTCAGACCCGCTCTGTCTGTCTGTTGCTGCTGATGATCATTAATGGGAACAGGCCGCGAGTTAAACGTTTATCTGCAAACCGGAGAAAGACAAATAAAAAGAAAGACGTGTTTCTCCGGCCCAGGGGTAAAGTTACAATGGATGTTATTCAATAAACTGTCCCCGGGAATTTGTCTGTGGATTTTTTTGTAAAGCTTGGATTTAAAAGTTTAAAAACCAGAAATAAGTAAAGTAAATTACAAGAATCGAGTCCGTGATCATGATATTACGGTAAACTCGATGCAAATGAACTAACCGGCTGTCCGAACGGCACATTCGGCTGTTTAATTAATTTTTGTTCCTGTGCGCTGGTTGGTGGCGGTTTCTGCACATGGACCAAAACTCTCTCTGTTCCTCCACAGTTCCTAGTTTCTCACCATTTAGAAAATACTCTGATTTATCTTAGATTTAAAGTGGATGACCTCGCTCTCCCCCACATTGAACTCTATTTGCCGCAGTTTTACCCACTCACTGAATCTATAACTTCCCACTTTTCAACTTCCTGCTTCTATCTACATTATTTATTCCGCCAACAGAAGGCTGAGTGTCCAAATCACGGGGTAACCGTTGCTTTTCGAGCTGATCGGATTCTGGATCGTTCCGGAATGAATGTTTTATCTGCTTTTTCTCAATAAACAGAACCTTGCACTCAAATCTGCTTCTCTGGTTCCCAATTTTCAGGAAGGCGTCTCATTCTGCCCTCGACTTTTGATCTTGAACTGTGGTTGAAGATTTTGCAAAGAGGGAAAAGAAGTCCCCAAATCGCCCCACGTGACTCTCAAACGCTTTGGGAAGAAGTTCAGTTCAAACAATCAGGACTTTAAAGGCACCTCAATGACCTGCACTTTCTTTGATTGAGTTTTGTTCGCCATTGTATTCGACCGTGAAATCGCTCTCCGCTTTCATCTCACTGGTGAAGAGTGTGACGGCCTTGTATCTGTCAGCGTGTCAGTGACGAGTTTGGGGTGAGCACGGGTCGCCTTTATTTTTGAAATCTCACCAAGCACCAGAGAAAAGAAACTTAGAATCAAACTGTCCCTGTCAGTGATGAATTGAAGTGAATATCGCTCCAAGCAGATCTGGACAATGCGCAGCGCAGCCGCTCAGGAGTTCCAAATCCACCCTCTCCCCACTCGGCAATCACATTAACTGAACTTTACTCTGGCCCAGTGTCACCGCGCTGAAATCGAGTATTTCTCGGCCACATACTTTCTTAACATCATAGTTCCTGGTTTAAGAGTGAAAACTGCCGTCCGCTTTACTGTAAGTGCAAGAGACAACTTTGTAGACACCGTGTAGTGTCACAGACCTGCTCGTTGGACCTGCTCATTTCATCTCATCTCATTTTCTGCAATACTGGAATAGAGAATGGTGAATCACAGCTCGAAAAATCAATCCTCTCTCCGACTGGGGGAGCGAGTCTTCCAACATACAGGCATTTAGGGGCAAGGGGAGTTTGATGTTCAGAAAGAAGACGGCACCGATTTTCACTCGTGCAAACTGCACACCCTTTATTTTGGAAAAGTAAACTGATGGTAAGACAGCTGTTACATTGATCGCTGCAAGCTGAAACGGTAGCTCGGTGAGTTGGTGGCTCAAGATGGCCACTGTGGTGCAATTGGTTAGCGCGTTTGGTTATTAACTGTAAAGTTTGGTGGTTCGAGCCCACCCGGGAACAATAGGGAGCTTTTACCTTAAAATTCGTTGTTTCGCATTTCCAGGTTTCGAATGTGTGTTCTGTTTCCAGAAAAATGTACCGGAAACATTGCCAGCTGAGCGCGGCTGATATTCCACCTGTCGCTGGATAACAGGTATCTGAACAATATCCAAAAAACCGAGAATGGCTTGAAGGTGATCGAAATACTTCTTGACAGACAAGGTTCAAAATGAGGGCTCACGATTAAAGTGAAATATTATTCACCTTCCGACAGGTTTCAGTTTATTTGTGAGAGATCGTTAAAGGATCCTGCAGCGCTGCCTCAGTTAACAAAAGCAGTTCTCAGCCGCATTTTTGACGCAGCATCAAACCCATCAGTTTTTCGCTGTTCCCCAGCTCCCCGAGTGAGTGAGGCCGTGACAGCAGCAACATTGTCCGGCCCCGCTCTCTCCAATCACCCGCTGCCGGCGGAAAGCAGCGAATGCAGCCTCAGACAGCGCATTACTGTCCATCCCTGGGAAACAATTTCCAACTGAAACAGATTGGAGTTGTGCTGAGCTTTGAGTCTGCAGCGTGTCCGTGACGAGGTTCAGGTTGATATCATCCATTCATTTTTTTATATCTCAGAAGCGCACCAGGAGAAAACAGGAACTGAGAATCAAATTGTCCCTGTAGGTGATGAATTCAAGGGAATATCGCTCCAAGCAGATCTGTGAAAGTCACAGTGCAACCGCACAGAAGTTCCAAATTCTCCCTCTCGCCACTCGGCAAACATTAACTGACCTTTGCTCTGGCCTGGTGTCGCCTCGATCAAACCGTCTCTTTCGCGTATGATTTTTTTACGAGTGCAAAGCGTCCCCCGCTTCAGTGAAGCTGCAATCGACATTTTCTTCTAGATGCCATGTCATGGGCCAGATAAAGGATGTGAACAGTTACTGCTGAGAACAAATTAAAAAGTAGCAGAAGTTCATCAAAGTTGCACCATTGAAAGTCCTGGGTGGAGGTTTAGAGGCTGCGATTGTGGAAAGAGTTTTGTTGCGATTCTAACAGACCTTCGAGTGAATTTCCGGGATGTCCAGAACACCGAAATAACTCAGTCAGACTGAAGATCTAAAGGGTTCAGTCCCGGGTTCAGGAGCGTTTTCTCTCCCACTCTGTTATCTTGATACCTCCTCCGTGTCCTTTCCATTTTCTGATACGCTCGGAGGGCCCCTTACCCACTGACACACCCTGACTCTCCCTGATAACATCTGGCAGTCCCTTGCCCTCTCTGATAACATCTGGCAGTCCCTTGCCCTCTCTGATAACATCTGGCAGTCCCTTGCCCTCCCTGATAACACCTGGCAGTCCCTTGCCCTCTCTGATAACTTCTGAGAGTGCCGTAAACTCTTTGATACCTCATAGCCTCACACCCCTTGATAACTCCTGAGAAGCCCTTTGATTCCCTGACAGCCTCTGGGATCCCGTTGCCCCACCGGATCCACACTAATAAACCCTTAGACTCCCTGGTTCATTCTCAGGAGCCAATAACCTCTCTGCTACCCAAGTGCGATTTAATTCCACATGTGGATCTACCAGTCTGTGTTAAGGATCAGATCCACGGTTTGTTCGCTCTCATTACTCCGAAGCACTCTGTTCACCGAGAGGGAAATCGCATCTACATTTATGTGATTTTCAAAGAAAAATAAAACATTGCATGTACAGAATACAGAAATAGCTCAGATGGGGTAGCGTTAGAATTAAAATCCACAGATCCTTTGTTCAATCTCCGCTTAAGGCGGCCTTTTTTCCTCTTTCTCTGTTGGCGGAATGCATAATGAGGGGGCTTAATCTTGAAATTAGTGCTCGATTAATGAGGCGAGAAATCAGGAATCACTTTCCCAAACAAAATCCGGCCGAAAGCTGGAACTCTCTCGGCCAAAAGGATGTGGATTGAGGCTCAATTCAAATTTACAAGACTGATATTGACAGATCTTTTTTCGGTTCGGGTCCCAAGGGATATGTTTCCAATGCGGGGAAACAGAGTTGAGTTACAGACCACCTCATGATCTAATTGAATGGCACAGCAGGAAGAGGGGCTGAGTGGCCTTCTCCTGTCTCGATGTTCCTCTCCTGCTCAGCGCGGTGCTGGAGGACGGGTAAAAGGCATCAGTCTGACTCCAGAATGAAAAGCGAGTGTGCAGAAGGAGCGACGCTGGGATTGTCAGACAAACTGAACCCCTGCAACAAAATCAACAGCTGCCTCTCTACAATAATAGGATGGGAAAAGACATTGAAGGCGGCCTGGCTAGCTCAGTCGGTAGAGCATGAGACTCTTAATCTCAGGGTCGTTGGTTCGAGCCCCACGCTGGGCGTTTCGTGTTTTATTTCTCAAACTGGGTGATAAAAGGTCCAAAGTGCGACCTCTTATCTCCAGTTCATGAAATCCAGTTATATGAACAGACACAACACTGAGCTGTGTGAAAGGAAACCGTGAGCGTTGCAAAATATCCAGCCCGTCCCGATTCTATCTTCTCATTCCCTCCACATGGGACACGGACAGATTATCGGTTCAACCGGCTTCATTTTTTGCTGTTATTAAGTGTGTTGATGCCTTCAAAATGTAAGATTTAGAAGATGACAACTCTGGATCCATTCGCCTCTCTGATACCTCCGGAGACCCCCTTACCTGATTTGATTCTCCCGAGCTCCTCATCTTCTCCGATATGGTCCGAGAGTCCATTATCCTTTTTGAACCTTGTCAGCGCCCTTTACACTCTCTGATACCCGCAAAATGCTCCTTACCCACTGTTACGCCCTGAGTCCTCTTACGCTCTCTGATACCCTCTGACACTCCCTTCCCCTCTCTGAGATCCACTTACGCTCTCTGATACTCTCTGACACTCCCTTCCCCTCTCTGAGATCCACTTACGCTCTATGATACCCTCTGACAGTCCTTTCCTCTCTCTGAGATCCCCTTACACTCTCTGATACCCTCCGACAGTCCTTTCCCCTCTCTGAGATCCCCTTACACTCTCTGATATCCTCTGACAATCCCTTCTCTTCTCTGAGATCCACTTACACTCTTTGATACCCTCTGACACTCCCTTCCCTTCTCTGAGATCCTGTTACACTGTCTGATACCTTCTGACACTCCCTTCCCCTCTCTGAGCCCTCTTACGCTCTCTGATATCCTCTGACAATCCCTTCCCTTCTCTGAGATACCCTTACACTCTGTGATACTCTCTGACAGTTCCATCCCCTCTCTGTGATCCCGTTACACTGTCTAATACCCTCTGACACTCCCTTCCCATCTCTGAGCCCTCTTACGCTCTCTGATACCCTCTGAAATTCCCTTCGCCTCTCTAAGATCCCCTTACACTCTCTGATACCCTCTGACACTCCCTTCCCTTCTCTGAGATCCCCTTACACTGTCTGATACCCTCTGACAATCCCTTCCCCTCTCTGCGATCCCCTTACACTCTTTGATACCCTCTGACACTCCCTTCCCTTCTCTGAAATCCTGTTACACTGTCTGATACCCTCTGACACTCCCTTCCCTTCTCTGAGATCCTGTTACACTGTCTGATACCCTCTGACAATCCCTTCCCCTCTCTGAGATCCCCTTACACTCTGTGATACTCTCTGACAGTTCCATCCCCTCTCTGTGATCCCGTTACACTGTCTGATACCCTCTGACACTCCCTTCCCATCTCTAAGATCCCCTTACACTCTGTGATACTCTCTGACAGTTCCATCCCCTCTCTGTGATCCCGTTACACTCTCTGATACCCTCTGACACTCCCTTCCCCTCTCTGTGATCCCGTTACACTGTCTGATACCCTCTGACACTCCCTCCCCTCTCTGAGCCCTCCTACGCTCTCTGATACCCTCTGACACTCCCTTCGCCTCTCTAAGATCCCCTTACACTCTCTGATACGCTCTAATAGTCTCTTCCCCTCTCTAAGATCCCCTTACACTCTCTGATACGCTCTAATAGTCTCTTCCCCTCTCTGGGATCCCCTTGCCCCACCGGATCGCCACGAAGAAGCCATTAGACTCCGTGAACCCTTCTCAGAGCCCATTACCCTTCCTCATACCCAAGTACAATGTAATTTCACAGGATGATCTATCGGCTTGTGTTCAGAATGAGATCCACAGTTTGTACGGCCCATGCTGCTTCCGCCTCTCCCACTCCGAGAGCCCAAGCGGCGGTCGGAACCAATCTCCCTCCTATAAACTCGGAGTGTAAGTATGAGTGCGCTGTTGTTTCATAAACTGTGGGTGTGTATATATGAGTGCGATGTTTATATATGAACTGTGGGTGTGTATATATGAGTGCGATGTTTATATATGAACTGTGGGTGTGTATATATGAGTGTGATGTTTATATATGAACTGTGGGTGTGTATATATGAGTGCGATGTTTATATATGAACTGTGGGTGTGTATATATGAGTGTGATGTTTATATATGAACTGTGGGTGTGTATATATGAGTGTGATGTTTATATATGAACTGTGGGTGTGTATATATGAGTGTGATGTTTATATATGAACTGTGGGAGTGTATATATGAGTGCGATGTTTATATATGAACTGTGGGTGTGTATATATGAGTGTGATGTTTATATATGAACTGTGGGTGTGTATATATGAGTGCGATGTTTATATATGAACTGTGGGTGTGTATATATGAGTGTGATGTTTATATATGAACTGTGGGTGTGTATATATGACTGTGATGTTTATATATGAACTGTGGGTGTGTATATATGAGTGCGATGTTTATATATGAACTGTGGGTGTGTATATATGAGTGCGATGTTTATATATGAACTGTGGGTGTGTATATATGAGTGCGATGTTTATCTATGAAGTGCGGTAATGAACAGGGGGAGCAGGGCTTCGGAGGGGTTATATTTTCTTGGAAGACAATGGCGCAAAGTTGCATTTGCTCTGGGGTCCAAATACTCAGTTGGAATTGCATTGGACTGAAGATCTCAAGGTCCTTGGTTTAATCCCGGGTTCGGTAGTTTTTGGTTATTTAGTTTCTTTTTCTTTGGGTCCATTCTCGCATTTATTGACAGAGAAATTTGATCCCCGCCACTGAAGGATTGGGGATGGATTAGAGAGACATCAAGAATGGGAAATATTTCTATCGTCTGTATTTGGTTTTTATTTCTCTGTTACCTTCTGCCTTTTTCTCTTGGTTTTGTCTCTCTCGGTGCCGGGTGAACATTTGATTTGATGCATTTGTCCTGAACTGATGCCTTTTCCCCATCTCGGGGCGGTCAGACCCGCTCTGTCTGTCTGTTGCTGCTGATGATCATTGATGGGAACAGGCCGCGAGTTAAACATTTCTCTGCAAACCGGAGAAAGACAAATCAAAAGAAAGACGTGTTTCTCCGGCCCAGGGGTAAAGTTACAATGGATGTTATTCAAAAAACTGTCCCCATGAATTTGTCTGTGAATCTGTTTGTAAAGCTTGGGTTTTAAAAGTTCCGAAAACCCAAAATAAAGCCCCTTAACAGCCCATACAGGAATCAAACCCACGATTATAACATTATGGTGTGTTTTAAGCAAGTCAGCTGACCAGCCGTTACGAACATCCCAATCATCGTTTTTTTTTACCTATACTAGTTCGAAGTGATTTCTTTACACGGACCCCTAAATCTCTCTGGCCCTCCACAGTTCCCAGCTTCTCACCATTTAGAAAGTACCCTGATCTATCCTTTTTTGATCCAAAGTGGATGACCTCCAGAAAAAGTGACTAAAGTAGTGGACAGGGGAATGTCAATGGATGTTATTTATATGGACTTCCAGAAGGCATTTGATAAGGTCCCACATAAGAGACTGTTAGCTAAGATAGAAGCCCATGGAATCGAGGGAAAAGTACGGACTTGGTTAGGTAGTTGGCTGAGCGAAAGGCGACAGAGAGTAGGGAGAATGGGTAGGTACTCACATTGGCAGGATGTGACTAGTGGTGACCCGCGGGGATTTGTCTTGGGGCCTCAATTATTCACAATATTTTTTAACGACTCAGATGAAGGCATAGAAAGTCTCATATCTAAGTTTGCCGATGACACAAAGATTGCTGGCATTGTAAGCAGTGTAGATGAAAACATAAAATTACAAAGTGATATTGATAGATTAGGTGAATGGGCAAAACTGTGGCAACTCATGGACCAGCATATTCCTCACTCTACCATTACCAACAAGCCAGGGGATCAACCCTGGTTAAATGAGGAGTGTAGAAGAGCATGCCAGGAGCAGCATCAGGCGTACCTAAAAATGAGGTGCCAACCTGGTGAAGCTACAACTCAGGAATACATGCGTGCTAAACAGCGGAAACAACATGCTATAGACAGAGTTAAGCGATTTCACAACCAACGGATCAGATCAAAGCTCTGCAGTCCTGCCACATCCAGTCGTGAATGGTGGTGGACAATTAAACAACTAACGGGAGGAGGAAGCTCTGCAAAAATCCCCATCCTCAATGATGGCAGAGTCCAGCACGCGAGTGCAAAAGACAAGGCTGAAGCGTTTGCAACCATCTTCAGTCAGAAGTGCCGAGTGGATGATCCATCTCGGCCTCCTCCCGATGTCCCCACCATCACAGAAGCCAGTCTTCAGCCAATTCGATTCAGTCCACGTGACATCAAGAAACGGCTGAGTGCACTGGATACAGCAAAGGCTATCCCAGCTGTAGTGCTGAAGACTTGTGCTCCAGAACTAACTGCGCCTCTCGCCAAGCTGTTCCAGTACAGCTACAACACTGGCATCTACCCGACAATGTGGAAAATTGCCCAGGTGTGTCCAGTCCACAAAAAGCAGGACAAATCCAATCCGGCCAATTACCGCCCCATCAGTCTGCTCTCAATCATCAGCAAAGTGATGGAAGGTGCCGTCGACAGTGCTATCAAGCGGCACTTACTCACCAATAACCTGCTCACCGATGCTCAGTTTGGGTTCACTTTGGAGCCAGGACCACTCGGCTCCAGACATCATTACAGCCTTGGTCCAAACATGGACAAAAGAGCTGAATTCCAGAGGTGAGGTTAGAGTGACTGCCCTTGACATCAAGGCAGCATTTGACCGAGTGTGGCACCAAGGATCCCTAGTAAAATTGAAGTCAATGGGAATCAGGGGGAAAACTCTTCAGTGGCTGGAGTCATACCCAGCACAAAGGAAGATGGTAGTGGTTGTTGGAGGCCAATCATCTCAGCCCCAGGGCATTGCTGCAGGAGTTCCTCAGGGCAGTGTCCTAGGCCCAACCATCTTCAGCTGCTTCATCAATGACCTTCCCTCCATCATAAGGTCAGAAATGGGGATGTTCGCTGATGACTGCACAGTGTTCAGTTCCATTCGCAACCCCTCAGATAATGAAGCAGTCCGAGCCCGCATGCAGCAAGACCTGGACAACATCCAGGCTTGGGCTGATAAGTGGCAAGTAACATTCGCGCCAGATAAGTGCCAGGCAATGACCATCTCCAACAAGAGAGAGTCTAACCACCTCCCTTGACATTCAACGGCATTACCATCGCCGAATCCCCCACCATCAACATACTGGGGGTCACCATTGACCAGAAACTTAACTGGACCAGCCATATAAATACTGTGGCTACGAGAGCAGGTCAGAGGCTGGGTATTCTGCGGTGAGTGACTCACCTCCTGACTCCCCAAAGCCTTTCCGACGTCTACAAGGCACAAGTCAGGAGTGTGATGGAATATTCCCCACCTGCCTGGATGAGTGCAGTTCCAACAACACTCAAGAAGCTCGACACCATCAGGGAAAAAGCAGCCCGCTTTATTGGCATCCCGTCCACCACCCTAAAGATGCACTCCCTTCACCTCCGGTGCACAGTGTGTGTACCATCCACAGGATGCACTGCAGCAACTCGCCAAGGCTTCTTCGACAGCACCTCCCAAACCCGCGATTTCTACCACCTAGAAGGACAAGAGCAGCAGACACATGGGAACAACACCACCTGCACGTTCCCCTCCAAGTCACACACCATCCCGACTTGGAAATATATCGCCATTCCTTCATCGTTGCTGGGTCAAAATCCTGGAACTCCCTTCCGAACAGCACTGTGGGAGAACCTTCACCACATGGACTGCAGCGGTTCAAGAAGGCGGCTCACCACCACCTTCTCAAGTGCAATTATGGATGGGCAATAAATGCCGGCCTCGCCAGCGACGCCCACATCCCACGAACGAATATAAAAAAAGGTTTTGGAGTCCTCACCGCCAAAATTGCAAACACCTTATCTACATCTGACCTATCAAACCCTTGCATAATCTTAAAGTCCCACATCACACCCCTCAGTCTTCTCTTTCCTATGGTAAAGAGCCCCAGTCTGTTCAAACTTTCAATATGGGGAAGTGTGAACTTTGGACCTGAGCAAGATAGATCAGAATATGTTCTAACTGGTGAGAAGCTGGGAACTGTGGAGGAGGAAAGATGTTTACGGGTCCAAGTACAAAATCACTAAATGTCAGTGTACAGTTACAAAAAATAATTCAAAAGGCCAATGGAACTTTAGCCTTTATCTTAAGGGAGCTGGAATTCAAAGGGGTGGAAGTTCTGTTCCAGTTATATAAACTCTGCTGAGACCACATTTCGAGTCCTGCATTCAGTTCTGGGCACCGCACCTCAGGGAGGATATATTGGCCTTGGAGGGGGTGCAGCGCAGATTCACCAGAATTATACCGGGGCTAAAATGGTTAAATTATGCGGACAAGTTGCAGAGAAAAGGTTTGTATTTCCTTGTGTATAGAAGATTAAGTGTTGATGTATTCGAGTTGTTGAAGGTGATTAAATGAGCCAATGGTGTGTGTGTGAGCTGTGAGACAGCTTGAAATCCCAATCCTCTCCACCACTGGGGACTGAGTCTTCCAACATACAGGGATTTTCACTCGTCCAAGTTTCATCCACATTTTCTGCTCTTCATTTCTCCGACCTGCTTGTTGCGCCTTTCCCTTCAATTCAGGACTTACAGGAAAAACTCGATTCTGCCGTAAATCTTCGGGTCACATGGAGAGATTTCAAATAATTGAAATCGACCCTGATCACCCCCAATATCATCACCGACACGTTTGACGAATGCAAAGCGGCTTCTATCGCGGTTTTACTGCACAACTCGTTCAAAGATACTGTCTGTAATTGGAGGGTCTTTCAAGTCATGACACGAACAGAACAGTTCGCACTGCCGTTTTCCGCAAGACGCTTCAGATTCATGGGGAATGATTTCGGTCTGGCGGTTAAATCAGTTCCCTCTTCACAAATCCCCCTTTGAACCCGGGACTTTTAGTATTTTTAATAACCGATACCAAACTGGTTTGTCCTGTACTGTACATTACTGTCTAAATATTACAGATAAGCAGAGCACTTGAGCTGTCACAGCTGTGACTTTGACTTTTCTCCCTCTCCTCTCGATCTCCCCGGCAACTGCCACTAACCACAATCTTCTCTCACACTTCTCCATCAGGAAGTTCCGAGCCTCGGTTTGCAAATGAAATAACGCCCATCTCTCCAATCAACGACAGCCCAGAGAGAGTTTCTTCGTTTCAGCTCCCAATTTCCCCAAATCCTCAAAGTCGCATGAAAATAATTGTCCTTAAGTTAATAATAATAATATAATTAAAAGTTCTTATCGTCTGGGGTTTTGTTTCAGATTCCACGGCTTTTAAAGGTCACTGCGGATGTTTAACGAATCGCCTCTTGGTTGGAGGCTTCTGTGTGGGAAAGATCAGGAAGTGATAATTGAGAGACCGAGGATGAAGCTGTTTGATGGGAGCACTGGGGACACAGACCGTGCGCGGCTCCAGTGGAGCAATCGGTCAGCGCGCGTTATTTCTACAATAATTATACACTCGAGAAATGCTGGGGTTGTGAGCTCCAGCACCATCTAAAGTAGTTGAACCTTCTAAACATTTTGACTGGAGTTCAAGGTACAACCGGTTCCATAACACATCGACTTCTTCATGTCCCCATGTGGGCACTGAGGCTCCTCTGACCTCCCGTCTTGCAATAGCAGGTGAGAGTTTATTTGTTTATAGGAGGGAGAGGGGGCGATTGGCGAGAGCTGAAATGGTAAAGCGGCCGGCACGACATCTTTAAATCTAAAGAACCAAACACACAATTCTTCTTTCCGTGAATCAGAGATTCATCGGTTTGAAGTGTCGTGTCGGGAAAATTCGGGAGGCAAATCTGCTGCCTGGTGTCACGGTGTAACGGGTGAAATTATTTAGCTTTCAATTGTTGATCGGCTGAAATGTCGAGAGGCCTTTCCCAGCTCCCGTGTGGAACAAGTTCAGCTTTTGAGCCATTGGGTAAAGTGTATTTTTTAAATTGCTGCTAACGAATGACAAGACATTTTGTACAAACAAGAAGAATTGTAAACTCAAGAGTTCGCTGTCCATGTTTCTTACATCATGTTCAACAGAAACAAGGATTCTCCTCAACACGTTGCTGAAAATTGGAAAAAAAGAGATGCTCCCCCGAATTCGACATTGACAGGGATAATTCTGAGTCCCACCATGAATCTGTATGATGGAAACCAATCTTATAGCGAGTCTGGATAGCTCAGTCGGTAGAGCATCAGACTTTTAAAATAGGTAGTGATCTGAGGGTCCAGGGTTCAAGTCCCTGTTCAGGCTAAAAGTTTTAAAACAGCTGGCAAGTTCTGCTTTTCAGGCGGACCAACATGAGCGAAAGGAGCAAGAGTTGGCCATTCAGTCCCTCGAGCCTGCCCCGCCATTTGATAACGTCATCCCTGATCTTCGACCTCAACTCCACTTTCCCGACCAATCCCCATATCCCTTGAGTTCCTTCGTGTCCAAAAATCTATCTACCTCAGTTTTGAATCAATTCAATGGCTCAGCATCCACAGCCCTCTGGGGGAGAGAATTCCAATGGTTCACAACCCTCTCAGTGAAGAAATTATTCCTCATCTCTGTACCAAATGGCCGGCCCCTTATCTTGGGATTATAACCATTAATTCTGGACTCTCCAGCTAGGGGAAACAGCATCCCAGCATTTACACTGTCAAGCCCTCCAAGAATTTTACATGTTTCAATGAGATCACCTCATTATTGTAAACTGCAGAGAATATAGGCCCATTCTGCTCAATCTCTCCTCACAGGACAACCCTCTTATCCCAGGAATCAATCCAGTGAACCTTTGCTGCACCCACTCTAAGGCAAGTGTATCGTTCTGCAGGTAAGGAGATCAAAACTTTACACAGTATTCCAGATGCGGTCTCACCAAAGCCCTATATAATTACAGCAAGACTTCCTTATCCTTGTACTCCAACCACCTCGCAATAAAGGCCAACACACCATTTGCTTTCCTAATTGCTTGCTGCACCTGCATGTTAACTTTCTCTGATCCATGTACAAGGACACACAAATCCCACTGAATACCAACATTTCGTGGTCTCTCATCTTTTACAAATATTCTGCTTTTCTATTCTTCCGACCAAAGTGAATAATCTCACATTTGCCCACTTTATACTTCATTTACCAACTTCTCGCCCACTCACTTAACCTGTCTGTATCACTTTGCATCCTCTTTCCGTCCTCCTCACAGCTTACTTTCCCACCAATTTTGTCTCATCAGCAAACCTGGATACATTACACTCGGTCCCTTCATCTAAGTCATTAATATAGATTGTAAATATCTGAGGCCCAAGCACTGATCTTCACGGCACCCCACTAGTTACAACCTGCCAACCCCAAAATGACCTGTTTCTTCCGACTTTCTGTTTTCTCTCCGTCAACAAATCCCCAATCCATGTTAATATATTACCCACAATCCCATGAGCCCTAATGTTGTTTAACAAACTTTTGTGTGGCACCTTATCGAATGCCTTTTGAAAATCCAAATGTACGACATGCACTGGTTCTCCCTTATCTACCCTGCTATCTACACCCTCAAAACCTCTTATAGATTTGTCAAACACGATTTCCCTTTCATAAAAGCGACTTGCATGTGTCTAATCATAATATGGTTTTCTAAGTGCCCTTTTACCACCTCCCTAGTCATAGATTCTCGCAATTTCCCTACTACTATTGTCAGGCTAAAGGGCCTGTAGTTCCCTGTTTTCTCTCTCCCTCTTTCTTGAATAGCCGGGTTACATTTGGTACCTTCCAATCCATGGGGACCTTTCTAGAATCATGGGAACTCTGGAAGATAAAACCAGTGCATCCACTGTCTCTGCAGCCACCTCTTTTTAAACCCTAGGATGTGGGCCATCAGGGCCAATGAATTTGTCAGCTTTTAGTCCCATTAATTCCTCCAGTACTTTTTCGTTACTAATCTTAATTGCTTTGGGTTCCTTACTCTCATTTGAACCTTGGTTCCCCAATACTTCTGGTATGATTTTAGTGCCTTCTACTGTGAAGACAGATACAGAATACTTGTTAAACGTCTCTGCCATTTCCTTATTCTCCATTATAAATTCTCCTGTCTCTGTCTCCAATGGACCCATGTTTACTTTCGCAAATCTCTTCCTTTATACACACTTGCAGAAGCTCTTACAATCCATTCTTATATTTCTTGCTGGTTCTATTTTCTCCCATTTTATCAATTTCTTGGTCATCCTTTGCTGATTTCTCAAACTCTCCTAATCCTCAGGCTTACTATTCTTTTTGGCAACATTGTAAGCCTCTTTTAACCTAATACTATCATTAATTTCTCCAGTTAACCAAGGTTGGACCACTTTACGGTGGAGCTTTTAATCCACAAGGGAATGTAATTTTGTTGAGGAATTCTAAATTATTTCTTTAAATGTTCACCATTGCTTATCTATTATCATATTTTTAATCTCTTTTCCCAAACTACCTTAGCCAACTCACCCCTCAGAACTACGTAAATGGTTTTGTTTAAATTTGAAACCCTAGTTTCGGACTTAACGACATCACTCTCAAACTCAATATCAAATTCTATCATATTATGATCATTCTTCCCCAGAGGATCATCTACTATAAGGTTACTAATTAACCCTGTTTCATTACACAATACTAGATCTGAAATAGCCTGTTCCCTTGTTGATTCCTCGACATATTGATCTAGAAAACTGACTCGAATGAATTCCATGAACATAAAACAGCTTATCTGGAGTTGCAAACATGGTGTCAACACGATGGGATGACTTATGACTGGAAGCCATGGTCTGATCTGCCAGGTGAATTCGATGTTTGCTGCTAACATGGAGAATTAATGAAACCGTGACTTCCGTGCAGAGCAAGGAGTTGGAAAGAAAGATGCTGGGCATTGAGAGGCGAAGGATTTTGTAGATAGCAGGATGAATAAAAAAAAGGATCTCAACTCCCTGCTTCTTTTCTATACTGATAAATATAGACAGAAATCTCATCTCCGTGCTTCTTTCAGATAATGAATGTCTTAATGCTCAAGAGATCACTGATCCAAACCAATTATCTCCTCTCGCACTCTCCTTCCAATCTTGCACACGTTGCTTAACTTTGAAATTGTGCATTTTTTCACAGTGGAATTCAATTTAAAGGAAACGATGCTGTGATCAGCTAGTGTTGTTAAGGAGATGGAGCACCAGGAAATACATAAAAGGCTGATGATAACAGTGACTGTTCAGACATTATGAAGGTCCCAGTTAGCGTAGTTTGGAAGGACCCACTTCTCTTAGCAGAGAGGTTAAGAACCAGGGGTATAGATTTAAAGTGATTGGTAGAAGGTTTAACTGAGGAGAAATTATTTCACCCAAGGGTTGTGGGGGTCTGGAACTGACGGCCTGAAAGGGTGGTTGAGGCGGACACCCTCATCGCATTTTAAGAATACTTGAACTGCCGGTAGTTACAAGGCTATGGGCCAAGAGCTGGAAAGTGGGATTAAACTGGATAGCTCTTTTTCGGCCGGCACAGACGCGATGGGCCGAATGGCCTCTTTCTGTGCCGTAAATTTCTTTGATTCTATGAGTCTAATTAACAGTAAGCAGGTAGTTCAGTGATCATGAGAACGCTACAGAAGATAAATAACTGCTGGGAACCAAGCAATGCGTCCTTGTTATCCACAGACTGGGGAAGTTCCAGCTCCAGTGACAGAGATGGATCACAACAGGGTATAAAAGTGAGGGGATACTGATGTAAGGGACAGTCAGGACTGGAGACACCGGAGATCAAGCTCAGGGTGCCTGAGGTTCTATCCAGCGGGATCATCTCGTGTACACGGGGGACTGGCATGTTTACTCTGATACAGTACAGGAAAGAGAATTTGCTCATATATTTCTGAATTAGGTATTAAAGTTGCTGACTCTCAGACTTGTTAATTAATAAGACAATGCATTAGTTAGAACCTGCCATCCCTTAGTCTCTCTGCTCCTCTACTTTTAAACTTTGACCATTTAGTTTACATTTCATCTCATTTTTCTTCCTCTCAAAATCCATCACATCACATTTCTCTGCATTAAATTTCACCTGCCTGTTTACGAACCTGTGGACGTCACAATGAAGTCACTGACTCCTCTTCCCAGTTCCCCACGCTGCCAATGTTGGCGTCACCTATAGATTTTCACCTTGTGTCCCACATACCCAAGCTCAGATCATTCTCTATATTGAGAAGAGCAATGGTCCCAACACTGACCCTGGGGGACACCACTGTTGACATCCCTCCAGTCTGGAGAACATCCATTAACCACTACTCTCTGTTTTCTGCCCTTTACACAACTTCCTACCCACACTGCCTCATTCATTTTAATACCGTGCGTATTAATTTTATCAACAAGCCTCCTGTCCGTCATCTTATCAAACACCTTTTCACAATCCATCAACACAACATCCACTACATTCCCTTTATCAGTATACTCGAGTTATCTCAAATAATCCATGTTGGCTATTCTTGATTAATGTGTTTTTCGAACAAATGTTGAAATGTTTGCTCCACCTCATCTGGTTTCATCTTATTCAAGCCACAACAGAAAGGTCGAGTTTTCTCCTGGAGCTCAATGTAAATTAATTTTAAAAAATGATGCTTCAGACAATGACGGATATCTGGACTTAGACCCGCCCATTCAGTGGCGCAACTCCCGCCCCTCACACACTCCGATTGGTTGGAGGACCAACTGTCAGCACATCCCTCCAGTCAATTTACCATAAGACCATAAGAGATAGGAGCAGGAGTCGGCCATTCGGCCCCTCGAGCCTGGTCCGCCATTTAATGAGATCATGGCTGATTTGATTTATACCTCAGCTCCACTTTCCCGCCCTTTCCCCATATCCTTTGACTCCCTTGCTGATCAAAAATTTGTCTAACTCAGCCTTGAACGTATTCAATGACTCAGCTTCCACAGCTTTTTGGGGTAAAGAATTCCAAAGACTCACGACGCTCTGGGAGAAGAAATTCCTCCTCATTTCCGTCTTAAACGGGCGACCCCTTATTCTGATACTATGCCCCCTAGTTTTAGATTCCCTCATGAGGGGTAACATCCTCTCAGCATCTACGCTATTGAGTCTCCACAGAATCTTGTCTGTTTCAATCAAAACTCCATTGAGTGCAGACCCAACCTGTTCAATCTTTCATCATAAGACAACCCTTCCATACCCGGAATCAACCTAGTGAACCTTCTCTGAACTGCCTCAAATGCAAGTATGTCCTTCCTCAGAACTGTGTGCAGTACTCCAGTTGTGGTCTCACCAGCACCCTGTACATTTGTAGCATGACTTCACTGATTTTATGCTCCATCCCCATGGACATAAAAGCCAATATTCCGTTTGCCTTCCGGATTACCTGCTACATCTGTATGTTGAATTTTGTCTTTCTTGCACGAGGAAACCCAGATCCCTCTGTAGTGCAGCATTTTGTAGTATTTCTCCATTCAAATGAAAAAGCAAAATATTTTTTCCTCCCAAAGTGGATGACTTCACATTTTCCCACATTATATTCCATCTGCCAATTTTTTGCCCATTCGCTTAACCAGGCAAGATCCCTTCACAGACACGTTGTGTCCTCATTGCAACTTGCTTTTCCACCTATCTTTGTATCATCAGCAAATCTGGCCACAAGACACTCTGTTCCTTCATCCAAGTCATTGATATATATTGTAAATAATTGAGGCCACAGTACTGATCCCTGCAACACCCCACGAGTT
The DNA here is from genome assembly GCF_035084215.1 of Heptranchias perlo. NCBI lineage: Eukaryota > Metazoa > Chordata > Chondrichthyes > Hexanchiformes > Hexanchidae > Heptranchias > Heptranchias perlo. The sequence continues at coordinate 150,849 of NW_027139477.1, forward strand.
AGATGAAATGCCTACAAATTTCCGCTCCTCCTATTGGTCCGGAACTCGCCTTAATCGCCAGGCGGGATTAATGGTGAGACTGGCGGTCCCGAGGTGCATTTGGAAAATAAACATTAATTGAACCCTTCAGTTGCAACAGTTAATAAAACGAAATTAATAAAAGTCACTGAAATTTTTTTTCTGGAGTTCACCAAATTCGGGGTGGAGGGGGGGGGGGCTTGTATGCTGTGTGTTTGTGCCGGTTTAAATGTCTCGAAGCGCTGGGGTTTCAGTTTATTTTATTATCCTTGGTCCAAACGCGATCTCTCTGCTTCCAATGTCTTTGCTTTTCGTCCTGATATTAAGATCATCAATGGCGGCTGTATCACCCAGCATGCAGCGCGGTGCAGATTGTGCCCTATCTGAATCAGTGGAGCCCAGTGCGCAGGCGCAGTAGTGACTCATTATCGGGCAGTGTGTCCTGAGCATGCGCGGCCAGTCGAGGCTGCGGGAGGAGCGCGTTCGGTGCAGGTCAGAGGATCGGAGCAAGAGGCTCAATAAACCCCGGGGCCCGGGTCCGGGCTCAGGCCCAGGCTCAGGCTTTACAAACCCCGAGTGCGGCCCCAGACCCGAATATAAAACAGTGAACATTATCCCCCCCTCACTACCCGCCGGGAAATGAAGGGGAAATGGGGATCGGTCAGGGAGCGTCTGTAAATGAAGGAGAAATGGTGATCGGTCAGGGAGCGTCTGTAAATGAAGGAGAAATGGAGATCAATCAGGGAGTGTCTGTAAATGAAGGAGAAATGGTGATCTGCCAGAGAGCGTCTGTAAATGAAGGAGAAATGGAGATCGGACAGGGAGCGTCTGTAAATGAAGGAGAAATGGTGATCGGACAGGGAGCGTCTGTAAATGAAGGAGAAATGGGGATCGGTCAGGGAGCGTCTGTAAATGAAGGAGAAATGGTGATCGGACAGGGAGCGTCTGTAAATGAAGGAGAAATGGGGATCGGTCAGGGAGCGTCTGTAAATGAAGGAGAAAGGGTGATCGGACAGGGAGCGTCTGCAATTGAAGGGGAAATGGGGATCGGTCAGGGAGCGTCTGTAAATGAAGGAGAAATGGTGATCGGACAGGGAGCGTCTGTAAATGAAGGAGAAAGGGTGATCGGACAGGGAGCGTCTGCAATTGAAGAAGAAATGGTGATCGGACAGGGAGCGTCTGTAAATGAAGGAGAAAGGATGATCGGACAGGGAGCGTCTGTAAATGAAGGAGAAAGGGTGATCGGACGGGGAGCGTCTGCAATTGAAGGGGAAATGGGGATCGGTCAGGGAGCGTCTGTAAATGAAGGAGAAATGGTGATCGGTCAGGGAGCGTCTGTAAATGAAGGAGAAAGGGTGATCGGACAGGGAGCGTCTGTAAATGAAGGAGAAAGGGTGATCGGACAGGGAGCGTCTGCAATTGAAGAAGAAATGGTGATCGGTCAGGGAGCGTCTGTAATTGAAGGAGAATTGTTGATCGGTCAGGGAGCTTCTGGAATTGAAGAACTGGTGATCGGTCAGGGAGCGTCTGTAAATGAAGGAGAAATGTGATTGGTCAGGGAACGTCTACAAATGAAGCAGAAATGGTGATCAGTCAGGAAACTTCTGTAAATGAAAGAGAAATGATGATAGGTCAGTGATCGTCTGTAAATGAAGGAGCAATGGTGATCTCTATATCTTTATTCATCCGAGCTCGAGCTTTGGATGCTGTTCCTTTCCTCCTCGTGGGAATCTGTCTCCTCTGTACCCATTCCCACTCCTCCTTGAAGGCCTCCCACTGTTCAATTACTGTTCTGCCTGCCAATTTTTGATTCCAATTCACCTGGACAAGATCCCTTTTTAACTCACTGGAATTAGCCCTCCTCCAGTTCAGAATTTTCACATTTGACTGTCCCCTGTCCTTTTCCATAACTATTCTAAACCTAATGAGATTATGATCACTGCTGCCCCATTGAAACATGCTCCACCTGCCCCACTTCATTCTCCACACCGAGCCCACTGCTGTACTCACATTCACTCTCTCACACTCACTCTCTCACACTCTCTCACTCTCACATTCACACTCTCACTCTCACTCTCTCACATTCACTCTCACACTCACTCACACTCACTCTCACATTCACTCTCTCACATTCACTCTCTCACATTCACTTTCTCACATTCACTCTCACACTCTCTCACTCACATTCACTCTCTCTCACTCTCACTCTCTCACACTCTCACTCTCTCACACTCTCTCTCACTCTCACTCTCTCACATTCACACTCTCTCACACTCACTCTCTCACACTCACTCTCTCACACTCACTCTCTCATACTCACTCTCTCACATTCACATTCACTCTCTCACATTCACTCTCTCACATTCACTCTCTCACATTCACTCTCTCACATTCTCTCTCACACTCACTCTCTCACACTCACTCACATTCACTCTCTCACACTCTCTCACATTCACTCTCTCACATTCTCTCTCACACTCACTCTCTCACACTCACTCACATTCACTCTCTCACACTCACTCACATTCATTCTCTCACACTCTCTCACACTCACTCTCTCACACTCACTCTCTCACATTCACTCTCACACTCACTCTCTCACACTCACTCTCTCACATTCACTCTCTCACCCTTTCACTCTCTCACCCTTTCACTCTCTCACCCTTTCACTCATTTTTAGGACCACTGAAAGATGATGCGATGGGTTTGGATTTCAGCACAGGGAGGAGGGAGAGTGTGTGGGACGGGGATTTACAGCTTTGAGGCACAAGAGAGGAAAGAATGTTTTGTAGACACCAGAATTGTCTTTTCTGAATTTCTACCCTGTACTTACAGTGATGACTTTTATAAACTCCTTTATAGGGTATTAGAAGGGGAGGATTTGCAGAGGGAAACTCAAACCAAACAGCACGCCAAGATCTGACAGAGTCACTCGATTCATCAGGACCTGAATATCATCGGCCTTTGAATGTGGAAGGAGAAATGTTTGTCTGTTCTCTCTGTGGGAGAAGATTTCAAACAGCAGTGTGAGTGGGAAAGCACCGAGACACACACACCCGAGTGAGAGTGTTCCAGTGCACTGACTGTGGAAAGAGCTTTAACCAGTTACACAGCCTGAAAAAAACATCACACCGTTCACAGCGGGGAGAAACCGTACACGTGTTCTGTGTGTGGACGAGGCTTCAACTGATCGTCCAACCTGGAGAGACACAAGGACACCCGGACCACGGAGAAACCGTGGAAATGTGGGGACTGTGGGAAGGGATTCAATTACCCTTCAGAGCTGGAAACTCATCGACGCAATCACACTGTGTGTGGGAAGGGATTCACTCGATCATCCCACCTGCTGAAACACCAGCGAGTTCACACTGGGGAGAGGCCGTTCACCTGCTCCGTGTGTGGGAAGAGATTCACTTGGTCATCACACCTGCTGTCACACCAGCGAGTTCACTCCGATGAGAGACCTTTTAAATGCTCTGATTGTGGGAAGAGCTTTTAAGGCAGAAATGAACTGCTGAGACATCAACGCAGTGACACCGGGGAGAGGCCGTTCACCTGCTCCGTGTGCGGGAAGAGATTCACACTGTCATCACAACTTTTGTGACACCAGCGTGTTCACACTGGGGAGAGGCCGTTCACCTGCTCCGTGTGTAAGAAGAGATTCACTCAATCATCCACCCTGCTGACACACCAGCGAGTTCACTCTGATGGGAGACCTTTTAAATGTTCTGACTGTGAGAGGAGCTTTAAAAGCAAAATTAATCTGCTGACACACCAACGCACTCACACTGGGGAGAGACCGTTCATCTGCTCTGTGTGTAAGAAGAGATTCACTCGGTCATCCCACCTGCTGATACACCAGCGGGTTCACACTGGGGAGAGGCCGTTCTCCTGCTCCGTGTGTGGGAAGAGATTCACTCAGTCATCCACCCTGCTGACACACCAGCGAGTTCACTCCGATGAGAGACCTTTTAAATGTTCTGACTGTGAGACGAGGTTTAAAAGCAAAAGGAATCTGCTGACACACCAACGCACTCACACTGGGGAGAGGCCTTTTTAATGTTCTGACTGCACGAAGAGCTCTAAATACAGATACAAATTGTGAAGACATCGACAACTCACGTCAGAGAGAGGCCGTTCACCTGCTCCCTGTGTAAGAAGAGATTTACTCGGTCATCACACCTGCTGAGACACCAGCGAGTTCACACTGATAAGAGACCTCTGAAATGTTCTGACTGTGAGAAGGGATTTAAAACAAATGATCTGAAACACCAACACACTGACACTGGGGAGAGACTGTTCACCTGCTCCATGTGTGGGAAGGGATTCACAAATTCATCTCACCTTCTGAGATATCAACTTGTTCACACTATTGAGTGACCTTTTAATGCAGTAACTTTGAGAAGAGCTTTAAAAGCAGAAATGAACTGCTGACACATCAACTCACACACATTGTGGAGAGACTGTTCACCTGCTCCGTGTGTGGGAAGGGATTCACTCAGTTATCACATGTGCTGAGACACCAGCGAGTTCACAAGTGACTGCAGGGTTTGGATTCTGCAGTTAATCACATCCAGGACTGAACTATGGTGTTTAGAGTCAGGAAGAACAACGTGTAAGGATTAACCCATTAACAGATAGAATTTAGTATAATTATAATCAATAGTAGAAGTAGAACAAAATGTACTGTGAATCTATGTATCTATAAATGTAAACTGTACTGTGTATTAATATAGAATGAACCATGTAACGTGTGTTCAATAAGAAAGTGCTGGTGGGCCGAGAAGGATGCATGATGGTTATTATAGTCAAGTTTGCAGTTAAAACTAAAAGGATGCTGACAACAGTAAAGTGGGAATGAACAGACCTAATGGAGGAATGTGCTGTGATAGCATAATGTCTAAAAGACATGTAGATAAAGGGACTGAAGGTTCATTAAATCAAGGAGTCACTCAGGCTCAGGCCTCTCTATCTCGAGCCTCCACAAGCCAGTGAGCAGAAGTCTGTTTGTACAAACGGTTCTGTGAAGGCTCGCAATGTAAACTCTAAATAAGGTTCTGTTAAGTCTGTAACAACAAGGCACGGATGGGACCAGGAGTTATGCTTGGAATGTAACTTCTGAAGGTTGAGAGACATGAATAATGGTCAGGCTGAGAGATGTGGATGTGAGAGTGAACTGCTCATAAAATGAAAAAGGGAATAAGAAGAGACCTCAAAAGCTGAGGAAGGCGAACAAGATTCTGGCAAGGAAGAAGAGAACTTTTCAGTCAACAGATCACAGCAAGAGACAGAGAGAGAGAGACCGCACCGTAGTCACTTGGAGGGATAGAGAGAGAGAGAGAGAGACCGCACTGTAGTCACTTGGAGGGATAGAGAGAGAGAGAGAGAGACCGCACCGTAGTCACTTGGAGGGATAGAGAGAGAGAGAGAGAGAGAGAGACCGCACCGTAGTCACTTGGAGGGATAGAGAGAGAGAGAGAGAGACCGCACTGTAGTCACTTGGAGGGATAGAGAGAGAGAGAGAGAGACCGCACCATAGTCACTTGGAGGGAGAGAGAGAGAGACCGCACTGTAGTCACTTGGAGGGACAGAGAGAGAGAGAGAGAGACCGCACTGTAGTCACTTGGAGGGATAGAGAGAGAGAGAGAGACCACACTGTAGTCACTTGGAGGGACAGAGAGAGAGAGAGAGAGACCGCACTGTAGTCACTTGGAGGGACAGAGAGAGAGAGAGAGAGAGACCGCACCGTAGTCACTTGGAGGGACAGAGAGAGAGAGAGAGAGACCGCACTGTAGTCACTTGGAGGGATAGAGAGAGAGAGAGAGAGACCGCACTGTAGTCACTTGGAGGGATAGAGAGAGAGAGAGAGAGACCACACCGTAGTCACTTGGAGGGATAGAGAGAGAGAGAGAGAGAGACTGCACCGTAGTCACTTGGAGGGATAGAGAGAGAGAGAGAGACCGCACTGTAGTCACTTGGAGGGACAGAGAGAAAGAGAGAGAGACCGCACCGTAATCACTTGGAGGGATAGAGAGAGAGAGAGAGAGAGACCGCACCGTAGTCACTTGGAGGGATAGAGAGAGAGAGAGAGAGAGACCGCACCGTAGTCACTTGGAGGGACAGAGAGAGAGAGAGAGAGAGACCGCACCGTAGTCACTTGGAGGGACAGAGAGAGAGAGAGAGACCGCACCGCAGTCACTTGGAGGGATAGAGAGAGAGAGAGAGAGAGACCGCACCGTAGTCACTTGGAGGGAGAGAGAGAGAGAGAGAGAGACCGCACCGTAGTCACTTGGAGGGATAGAGAGAGAGAGAGACCGCACCGTAGTCACTTAGAGGGATAGAGAGAGAGAGAGAGAGAGACCGCACCGTAGTCACTTGGAGGGATAGAGAGAGAGAGAGAGAGACCGCACCGTAGTCACTTGGAGGGATAGAGAGAGAGAGAGAGAGAGACCGCACTGTAGTCACTTGGAGGGATAGAGAGAGAGAGAGAGAGAGACCGCACCGTAGTCACTTGGAGGGATAGAGAGAGAGAGAGAGAGAGACCGCACCGTAGTCACTTGGAGGGACAGAGAGAGAGAGAGAGAGACCGCACCGTAGTCACTTGGAGGGACACTCCTGAGGTTTCAAGGAACACTCACTGTTTCTCTTTGTTCAGTATCACCTTTTTGCACTAATTGTGATGTGATTAATAAATCGGTTTTGCCTTTAACCGTAATACCAGTACCAGTGGTGATCTTGTTGTTGTCAGGAACCAGTCCTTAGTTTGGATTAGATTATAATCCTGAAAATAGTGGTTTAAATCCTACAATTGGCAACCACGAAGAGACTATTTCTGACAACAGCTAAAACCTGGTGGGGGATAGTTACATAAAATAAATTGATTATTTCTCCAGCAAAATGCAGTGAGTGGGGGATAGTTACAGAATATAAATTAATTATTTCTCCAGCAAAATGCAGTGAGTGGGGGATAGTTACAGAATATAAATTAATTATTTCTCCAGCAAAATGCAGTGAGTGGGGGATAGTTACATAATATAAATTGATCATTTCTCCAGTAAAATGCAGTGAGTGGGGGATAGTTACATAATATAAATTGATCATTTCTCCAGTAAAATGCAGTGAGTGGAGGATAGTTACATAATATAAATTGATCATTTCTCCAGTAAAATGCAATGAGTGGGGGATAGTTACATAATATAATTTGATTATTTCTCCAGTAAAATGCAGTGAGTGGGGGATAGTTACATAATATAAATTGATTATTTCTCCAGTAAAATGCAGTGAGTGGGGGATAGTTACATAATATAAATTGATTATTTCCCCATTAAAATGCAGTGAGTGCAGTGCACACCCACGACGGGTGGCCTCATAAAATGAGGACAATCAGTTCTTCTTTCCTTGGTGAGAGGTTACTTTAATCTGGGGATTTAGTTCAGTGGTCGAGCGCATGTTTTACATGTGTTGAGGTCCTGGGTTCAACTCTCAGCATCTTCCAAAATAATTTTTCACCAGAATTACCCATGGAAAGTTGAATGACGCTTTTTGAGCTCAGCGAGTTCCAACTTCTGAGGCTCCACAAGCATTAAATTGTCCCGGAGCGGGACTTCATCTCACGGTCCCCTCAACAGCTCAACTCAAAGCAGCCGCCGACTGAGGGGAATGTGTGACGGTGCAATATCGAGCGAGCAGTCCCAGCTCTTGTTCCTGTTTGACGCTCTGTCATTCTTCCATCTCACTTTATGATTCAGAGGTTGGATTTCAGCCTTGTCACTGACCATTAGCGATTGGGTTTTTTTATTTCCACAGACTTTTTTTTTGGAAAGTTCAAAGTAAAGAGGAGCAGAAACCCCGTGAACTGAAGCAGAGGTTGAACATTGTGAACACGCGGGACCGCTGGGCATCTCGATGTCCTGGAGAGACGGAGCAGAAAGCTCACGGCTTCACTTCTAAAGTGTCTGCTTGTTTATTTCTCAGGTACTTTTTGCTCCGTGGGGATGTAGCTCAGTGGAAGAGCGCATGCTTTGCATGTATGAGGTCCCGGGTTCAATCCCCGGCATCTCCAAACAAGTTACATTTCAAATTTTGGATTCAACTGTGAGAATATCATCTGAGATTCGCCTCACATTTACACACAAGGAGAGACAAGAGTTTCTTCACCTCGCGAAAAACCGAACGCTCCGCACAGAATATCATTCAATGGGAGAGCGCCCACGGTGTTTCAATGGCTCCCATCTCATGGTTGATCAGCTTGCCCAGTGATAGATTATTTCCAGTTTCACAGATCGGGGGGTAGCAGCGGACCGGCGTTCCGACCACAAAGAGGGAAGAATAGTCTGGATGTTGGGAGCTTCTTCTTTTCCCAGAGAGGACTGAGCATCTGGAATGTATTCCCGGCTGGTGTGGTGGGTGCTGACTCTCTCTGGTGGGGTGGGTGCTGACTCTCTCTGGTGCGGTGGGTGCCGACCCTCTCTGCTACGGTGGGCGCTGACCCTCTCTGGTGCGGCGGGCGCTGACTCTCTCTGGTGCGGTGGGTGCTGACTCTCTCTGGTGCGGTGGGTGCTGTCCCTCTCTGGTGCGGTGGGTGCTGACTCTCTCTGGTGCGGTGGGTGCTGACTCTCTCTGGTGCGGTGGGTGCTGACTCTCTCCCCGCCTTTTTTCTGGTTTGTAACCGCTCCCAGGAGATTCCATGTTCCCGGTGGGTGGGGCTGGTGGTGTGTGTAGGAAGTGTCCAGTCACGATGCTCCAGGCATGTGGGGCAGGATTGATGAACCAGCTGGTCTTTTCCTGCCCGTCATGTCCGTCTGTCACCCCAGATCGTCAAGATGTTTTTAGTTAAGTGATCTTTAAACACAAAACCCACACCTGGGACAAGTCCTGCGCCCGTCTATAGTGAAATGAGACTCAATGCTGTCTGTGTCTCACCTTGTCCTCCTCCTTTTACATTATTATATTGTCCGCACAGAGTGATATGTTTGGTTAAGATGAAAATACAAATTATCCACTCTGGGCTCCTCCAGTCTCTCTGTGTTTCTCTCTCCTGCTAAACTGACTGACTGTCAGATAATAGTAACTGGTGTCCTCTCCATCCCGTTCTCAACACCCAGACACGACTAGTTACTGAATAAATTCAACACTCACAGACAGTCCAGTGTCAGACAGTTACAGACGGTTTCTCTCCACCTTTCCTAACAGGACTGGCGAATGATGAATGCCCCGTCAGACCGGTTGATATACAGTAAAAGGGACAGTGACCGTCTCACCAATAGCACCGGAGGTCTGTTCACAGACACAGAATCAATCTTTCCCTTTCTATCAGTGTGTCTATATTACGCTCAGTAACAGTATCCCTCCTCCTTGTACAGCACGAGGGAGACAGACAGACAGACAGAGAGAGACACACAGACAAACAGACACAGTATCAGTCTCACACTTCCCATCAGTGTGTCCGTTTCACACTCAGTAACAATATTCCACCTTCATGTACAGCGCTAGAGAGATAAAAACAGACAGGCACAGTATCAGAATTACACTTCCTATCAGTGTCTCTGTATCACTCTCAATATCAGTATCCCACCTTCATAATCTGTACAAAGGAGAGAGAGAGAAACTGACCTGCAATGTCCCGTTTCCACCCAGTAACAAATTGGAAAATATTCTATTCCAAGATGGAGTGACAGAAGATGCAGTCTCATCTCTCACTGATATTATTTCAGAGACAGACACATTATTAATCCCACTCTCAGGGACAGTGTCACACATTTAACCCTCTCTTGCATGTTGTCCCTTCTGCAATCTTGCAGCTCAGGGCCGTTCTGTATTACTCTCAGTGACCGAGAGTTTCACTCCGATTGAAATAAACTAGGACTGTTGCTGCCTGATATTCATCCTACACGGTCCCAGCAAATACACCGACTCCCACTTTCCTCCCCCGTTTCTCCAGGATTGGTTTGAGGAATCCTCCCTCCAGTTTCGGAGTCAAACGTTACTTTATCAGTAAGGGAGCCAAGAATGAACAGAACCCATTGGCTCATTCCACAGCCGCCCACTTTATCTCTGAAAGACTCTTTCCCATCAAAAGAGCCCGAGAGAAACAGCAGGGATGGAAACCTAGAGTTCAATAGTTGGAGATTGTAAAGTCAGTCTGGATTCCAGCGTTAGGCACTGGTGGAATCCCATCTGTTTCCCATTCTGGTGCCTGTTCCTGCACTGCCTGTGGAGCCCATTCCCTCTGACCATTCCCCCAGACCCACTTCCTTTGCTCAGACAGGCGGGAATGGAGAGATCACGGCCCCCGGGGGAAGGGAGCAAAGAGCAGCCTCGTTACAGCAGCTCATCGCTCCGGGACCGTGTCCGCAGATGGGCTCAGAGATCGGCATAGAGTCCGGGGGAAGGGCAGGGGGAGTCCGGGGGCTGTTTGTAAGAGGCGGAGTGGATCAGGAACTGGTCCCGGAACATGGAGTGAGAGGGGGGGAAGGGAGAGGTCATTCTCGGGCTGTGTGTGGACAGGGTGTGTCCAGGGGAAGGGAGAGAGAATGGGAAGAACCTGCTATTAAAACCATTGCTGCTTTCTCTCCCCAAACCAGGAGTGAATGGTCCTGGTTTAGTTCCAGTCTCACCCTGTTTATTGTTATTGGACAGTGAAGAGTGGAAACAGAGCCGGACAGTAAGGATGTGGGGAGTTATACAAAGAGCATCTATTGCAGGCATCAGGTGAGAAGTGTGAAGGACACAATTTAAACAGCGGCTGTTATGTTTCGGTTGAACGGTTAGTCCCATGGGAGAGGGGATTAGAAACCTGACCTGGACAAAGGTCCCTGCCCCATCGGGTAGTCCCATTCATGGATCAGTGCAGGGGTTGGGTTGTGTCTGGATGTCACGAAATTGTTGTAAAACAGCCCAACACACCTGGTGTGCAGAAGCTGAGTGCTGCAGTGGAGTCAGACACTGACACTGTTTGTATCACTGGTTTTCATTTGTGGATATTCAAAATGATTATTAACAGATATTAAACTGATAACTACCTCACATGTTCTTGAGTAACGAGAGATAATTTTCTTTCCACAGGCGAATCCATGAATGATCCAGAATTAATGTGATGTTTCCTCCACCCGAGGCACAAGGAGGAGTGCAGCCAGCTCCTTCTCACACACAGGAGGTACATTATCACCCACAGAGCACAGAGACACAGACAGGTCATCAGTTCCACAGTCTCAGACAGTAGAAGTAGTCAGTCCCACACTGATCCCAAGTTCCAGAGACACAATTTCAATCCAACATTCAAACAGAGCGGGTGAGGCAGACACTGTTCCATTTGCCCCGAACTCAGTCCCGCTGACAGGTAGATACAAAAATCCCAGTCCAAAATCACACTCTCAGATTGAAAGGCACTGTGTCAATCTCACAATCGGGCAACACAGCTACGAATTAAATACCAGAGAGAAATCACACATGGTACCCGATTGAAAGGGACAGAATGAATCCCAATAATGTACCCGAGATTCCAATTGAATACTATCCCAGAACTCTCACACACATGACTTTAATACATGAAATATCCATTCGAAAAGTGAACCATTTGCTACAAATTGCAAACAAATCCAAACCTCACGTACAGTATCGATTGAGAAATACTGAAAGATAGTAAACCTGAGAAACAAATTCGATACCTGTTCAGAATGCACTCGTTGAATGAAATTTAACGATAGAGTATCAATTCTATTAGTGCAGACTGAGATACACATTATATACCAGTCCAAAAATCTCATACAATATTAGACTGAAAGATACAGTATCAATTCCATTTCTACAGACTGATCTCCACATTACAAACCAATTCAAAAATGTTCCCTTATCCGTTTGAAAGATTCATTATCATCCACAATAGTACTCACAGAGATACAGATTTAATAGCAGTCCAAAAAGCACACAAATTATCTGATTAAAACCTCCAACATTAAATCCTAAAGTGTGTCCATATTTACAAATTAAATTAGGAGTAAAACTCTTCAAACATTAAGATATTAAAGCTAAAGTATTGAACGCAATAATGTAATCTGAGATAATAATTACGTACAGATACAGAATGAAACTCATATTCAGATACAGTACCAGAGACACACAGACACAGAATGAATCCAACACTCACAGATACAGAAGGAATCCCAAACTCACATACAGTACTAGAGACTGACAGACACAGAGTTAATCCCACACTCTCATCAAGTACCAGGGACTGATAGGTACAGTATGAATCCCACACTAACATGCAGTATGAGTAACTGCATATTTAGGATGAATTCAACTCTCACATACAGTACTGGGGACTGTATATACAGAATGAGTCCCACACTCACATGGAGAAACAGAGACTGACAGATACCAAAAGAATCCCACACTAACACACAGTATGAGAGACTGCATATAAAGAATGAATCACAAACTCTCACACACACTGCTGACAAGATACAGAATCAATCCCAAGTTCACACACAGTATCAGAGACTGACAGATACAGAATGAATCCCACACTCACACACAGTACCAGAGTTTGAGAGATACAGAATGAATCCCACACTCTCACACAGTACCAGAGACTGACAGATACAGAATGAATCCCACACTCACACACAGTACCAGAGACTGACAGATACAGAATGAATCCCACACTCACACACAGTACCAGAGATTGAGAGATACAGAATGAATCCCACACTCGCACACTGTACCAGAGAATGACAGATACAGAATGAATCCCACATTCACACACAGTACCAGAGATTGAGAGATACAGAATGAATCCCACATTCACACACAGTACCAGAGATTGAGAGATACAGAATGAATCCCACACTCACATACTGTATCAGTGAGTGACAGATACAGAATGAATCCCACACTCGCACACTGTACCAGAGACTGAGAGATACAGAATGAATCCCACTAAACTATCAGAGAATCAGCACAGACCAGGGATCAGGGCCTTTACCCAGTAAACCATCAGAGAATCAGTGTCCCATGGTGTCCCGTGCGCAATCCTGTCGGAGAAAATTCAGTGCTCCCACTGAGAATCCCTACGTGGTCAGTTTTTAGTAAAATATTAAAATGCCTACGTGGCAAAGAAGCAGAATGCAAAATGGTTAGAAAGGGTTAATTAGTTAGTAACTGAGATTGATACAAGTGGCCTGGCCCTCCTGCTGGGCCATATGTTTGCGTAGTCAGCAGGGTTGCATGGTCTTAGCAATGATAGGTCTTTGATGTGAGTCAAGGACTGGTCTGAATGTCTCCATGTTTATGGCAGATCAATATAGGGAACGAGCTTCGCCAAAGTTGAAAGACATTCCAGGTTGGGAGATAAGGAACAGAAGGAACAGGGAAGAACATTCTAAGTTGGAAAGTGAGGAAGTTATCCCCTTTGATGTCTAACAGCAGCATGATCAGCACATGGACGATTTATGATTGGCCGGAAATAATGTAACCTCGCATGGCAACCTATGCCCGGCTTATGATTGGTGTTGACCCTCGTTAAGTATGTTCCAACCCTATTCATCTGCATAAAAACGTGTGGATTTCTGTATGTTTTTGTTCTTGCTCTGCCAGCATAGAGGGACTCTATCAGGAGTCCAAGTCAATGCTGCAGACTAAGAACGCTGCTATTAAAGATGTGTTGGACTTTAAAATGTATTCGACTTCAGTTATTACTGAACCAGACTGAGGGGAAAGAATCCGGATCGTCACCACCGCCGGGTGGTTCCATTCCCAATCAGGGAATTAACTTTAACACGAGTTATGAACTTAATAAATAATTACATGAAGCTAATTAAACCGTTCGTAGTTGAATGACTGTTTTAATCACCATTAATCAACCGATAACTTTCTCTTTCAGACTGAAGGAGATGCTGACGTGGTTACCGAGAGACAGTCAAAACTTTAATAAGATTTTTGTGCTTTGCATGTGATGAAATTTCATCATTTTACAGACTGCATCTTGAGAGTGGGATTAAAAACTCAGCGCAGCCGTTGTTAAATTTAACATTAACAGGCAATTGTCGCCGTTTATCACAGGAACGCCCGAACCGGTTCTCCGATGAAGATGAAAGTAACGCAACAGGGAACATCTAATCCAACACTAAAGGCATCGGGCTGTGATAAAAATCCCCACCGTTTTGCTTTTCCAAAATAAAGGGTGTGACATTTATCCTCTGAAAATAGAAACAGTCTGGTCTCACTCACTGCAGTAACCTCTCTGTCACAGCGAACCAGCTCTCTTACTGCGAGTGTGACCTCCCTTCGGGCCTTTCAGGGGTTTGTCTGTCAAGATGAATTGTGATTTCCCTGAAGCCAATGTTCCATTCCTTTGTATGATTCATGTTCCTGATTTCCGACCGCAGGGTAAATGGTGAAATATCAGCCCTGCTCAGCCGGCAATGATCACGGTACATTTTCTTGCAGACAAAGCACACATTGAAACCCTGGAACTTTGAGGCGATGAATCCTGAGGAAAAATATAATAAGGACTCGAATCATCAAACTTTTGCGCCACCGAGACAAGCGGAAAAGCCCTATGCTAAATGTGTAATTCCATGAGCTAAACGTTGAGACTGCAGGAGCCCATATAACAGCTGTCTACTATCAATTCACTTTTGCAAAATGAATGGTTGAAACTTGCAGGAGTGAAAATCCAACGAGCCGGTCTTCACTCTTAAACCAGCAACTGTGAAGTTAAGAGAAACGTGCCGGAGAAATACTCGATTTCAGCGCGGTGACACTGGGCCAGAGTAAAGCTCAGTTAATATGATCGCCGAGTGGCCAGAGGGTGGATTTGGAATTCCTGAGCGACCGCACTGTGCATTTTCCAGATCTGCTTGGAGCACCAATCCCTTCAATTCATCACTTACAGGGACAATTCGATTCTCGGTTTCTTTTCCCTGAGCTTGGTGAGATCTTAAAAATTGAAAGCGACCAATATCAGAGCTAACCTCGTCACCGACATGCTCACAGATACAGAGCGGCCACACTCTGCTTCAGTGAGATGAAAGCCCAGAGCGGTTTCAAGGTCGAATGCAATTGGAAGCAAAGCTCGTTCAATGAAAGTGCAGGTCATTGAGGTGCCTTTAAAGTCCTGGTTGTTTGAACTGAACTTCTTCCGAGACCGCGTGAGATTCAGGTGGAGTGATTTGGGGACTTCTTTTCTCTCTTTGCAAAAGTCTGAACCGCAGTTCAAGGATCAAAAGTCTAGTTCCAAATTAGGGCTTCTCCAGGGTATGAACCTCGAATCGAGAATTATACCCCGACCTTAACGAGCCCAGAAACAAGAACGTATCATGGACACATTCTATGAGAGGGCTGTCTGCATAATGAAAAGGCATTTTTGAAGAGACCTCCTGATCAGTTCCGTGTTGGATCCTGAACAAAACACAGCACTGTGTGCTTCTCAAATTCACTAAACACCATGAATTACACAAAGGCACCGCTGGGAGTTGAACCCAGAATCTCCTGTTTACTAGACAGGTGCTTTAACCAACTAAGCCACGGAGCCAAGTCATGGTACTGTTTCCCACCTCCTCTCATTAATATCTATCAGCTACACGTCACATTCTGTTGGGGGTTCAGACTGTTTTATCTTTGTCTGTTTCACTTGCCCGTTTCCCTGTGAATCCCGATACTGACTGCGTTTCAAGCTGTGTTTATCTTTCTGTGTCCATCAGTGCTTTGATAGACGAATGAATATTTGTGCTTCTGTTTGTTACTTTAAATAAATTCGGGATGGACAATTCTCGCTCTGACACTGAAGAACTAATTGAGCAAATTTCACAGCGAAGTGTTGTTTATTGTGGTGCTGAAACTAAAAAAAAATCGTAAGAGGAGCAAAGAGGGAAAACGAGAAAAACTTGTGAGTGAAATTAAGGACAACTTTCAAGGTTTTTACACGTATATTAAGAGAAAGAAGGGTGACTAAGAATAACGTGGGCCCTTAAAGACAGATGGAGGTGATATTGTAATTGAAAATCAGGAAATGGCAGAGTTGCTGATACTCACAGAAAAGCATGAGGATAATAAACCAGAGACACGAGGAAAACTGAAAATAAATCAAGGGGATTCAGTGTAAGTAAAATAATGGTATTGGAGAAAACAATTAGACTAAAGATAAACAAATCTCCAGGACCTGATGGTGACCATCCCAGGGGACGAAGGGGAATAGGTGAGGAAATTGTACATGCTTTAGTCATGATCGTTCAAAACTCTCTTGATTCAGGAATTGTTCCATGGATTGAAAAAATTGCCAATGTCATTCTGTTTTATATGAAGGGTAGGAGAGATAAAACAGGAAATTATAGACCTATTAGTCTGACGTCTGTTGTGGGGAAGTTACCAGTATCTGTTATTAGCGAAAGAATGACTGAGCACTTGGATAAACATGAATTGATCAGAGAGAGCCAGCATGGATTTGTAAAGTGTAAGTCAAGTCTAACGAAACTAGTTGACCGTTTTGAAGATGTAACTAACGTGGTAAATAATGGAGTGTCTATGGGTGTTATGTGTATATTGACTTCCAGAGACATTCGTTAAGGTTTAGCATCAGAGACTGTGAACAGAAATGAGAGCACGTGGAATTTATAGCAACCCATTGACATGGGGAGGGAGTTGGTTTGGAGGTAGGAGACAGAGAGTAGGGTTAATGGGTATGTACTCAAATTGACAGGATTTGATTAGTGGTGTCCCCCAGGGATCTGTATAAATGAGGCAGATAAAGGAATAGAGAGCGGTATATCCAGGTTTGTTGACGACACCAAGTTAGGTGGTGCAGTGAGTAGTGTAGATGGGAGCATAAAGTTATAAAGGGAAATTGAGAGATTCAGTGAGTTGGTAAAACTGTGTCAGATGGAGCTTACATAGAATTACATCGAATGTACATCACAGAAACAGGCAATTCGGCCCAACTAGACTATACCGGTGTTTATGCTGCAGACGAGCCTCCTCCAACCCCTCTTCATCTAACCCGATGAGCAAACCCGAATATTCCTTTCTCCTCCATGTGTTTATCCAGCTTCACCGTAAATGCATCCATGCGATTCGCATTAACTACTCCTTGTGGGAGCGAGCTGCACATTCTAACGACTCTCTGGATAAATATGTTTCTCTTGAATGCCAGATTGGATTTATTGATGACTATTATATTCATGGCCCGAAGTTCTGACGTCCCCACTCCCAAAAGTACAAACACCTTATCTACATCTGACCTATCAAACCCTTGCATAATCTTAAAGTCCCATATCAGGACTTCTATTTTCGATACAAAAGAGCCCCAGACTGTTCAAAGTTTCAATCTGGGGAAATGTGAGGCCATCCACTTTGGCCCGAAGCAAGATAAATCAGAGTATTTTCAAAATGGTGAGAAGCCAGGAACTGTGGGTGAGCAGAGATCCTTCGGGAAATCACGAAGAGTTGGCAGACAGGTGCAAAAAATAATTAAAATGGCTAATGGAATGTCGGCCTTTATCTCAAGGGAATTCTATAAACTCTGTTAAGGCCACATTTAGAGTACGGCATTCAGTCCTGGGCACCAGACCTCAGGAAGGATATATTGGCCTTGCAGGAGGTGCAGCGCAGAAAGACCAGAATGATACCGGGGCTAAAATGGTAACATTATGAGGGCAAGTTGTGTGGACAAGGTTTGTATTTCCTCGTGTATAGAGGATTAAGTGGTGATGTAATTCAGGTGTTGAAGGTGATTCAATGATCCAATGGTGGGTGTGTGAGTTGGTGCTGAATCGGTCCCCTTCAGTGAAGAGAGGGTCAGCGGGCGCCTGACAGACACGGCTCGGAACGGGACTCGCTTCTCTCCGGCAGCAGCGGCTGGTTTAGAGAGATCTCTCTGTCTGCTGCTGTTACTCCGCCTCCCGCACTCTGGGAGAACTGCGGAGCTCGGTCCTCATTTTTCTCTTATGGATCCGGCTCCATCCGTTTACTGTTGACGGGAGTGCGTCTGATACCAAGTCAGTCAGAAGCGGGTGCAAATCACAACATAGGCACAGGCCCAAGGACTGGGGACTGGTTTGATATTGGGTCCTTTTTAAGGGATAGGCTGTAGAATGTTTGTATAATAATAATGATCAGAATTAACTTTGATACAATGAAGTTTTTTTCAGTTATTTCCCATTTCCACCCTCACCAGTTTTATACAGTAACAGGTAACAATGTTTGAGGGATGTGATGTCGTGTTGGTGGAATCAGTGTAATTTAACTTGATACATTGAAGAATCTCTTGTCTATCCCAGGCTCTTACCGTAGGTTTCGACCCTCACCTAGTTTAAAATTGGTCACTCACTGATATAAATAAACCAGTAACAACCCCGAAACCTCAGCGGGGATATTTGTTCTGATACTTAATGACGGTCCCAATTTCCACTGAAATTCTCAATCAGCAAATCCCAGAGGCTGTTTCGGGTTTGACAAACTGTGAAACAGATTGTTTTAAAAGCCGGAAAGAGGGAAAAACTGGTGGTTGATATGAAGTGTTATACATTATCTCTTTCTGTTTCAGATTTACAATTTCTCTTTGTGTGTCACTGACAGGAGAGGCTATAACGGAGCCCAGTGACTGGGTAACAAGCTGCACTGAGTCATTGGCCTGTGTTACAGACCGGCTCGTTGGACCTGCTCATTTCGTGAACTCGCTGGTGTCTCAGCACGTGTGATGACTGAGTGAATCCCTTCCCACACACGGAGCAGGTGAACAGTCTCTCAACCAATGGGCATGCGTTGATGTGTCAGCAGTTCATTTCTGCTTTTAAAGCTCTTCTCACAGTCACTGGATTAAAAGGTCACTCAATAGTGTGAACAAGTTAATGTTTCAGAAGGTGAGATGATCAAGTGAATCTCTTCCCACACACGGAGCAGGTGAAAAGTCTCTCCCCAGTGTGAGTGCGTCGATGTCTCAGCAGTTCGTTTCTGATTTTACATCTCTTCCCACAGTCAGAACATTTAAAGGTCTCTCAGTGTGAACTCGCTGGTGTTTCAGAAGGTTTGATGACCAAGCGAATCCCTTCCCACACACTGAGCAGGTGAACGGCCTCTCCCCAGTGTGAGTGCGTTGGTGTGTCAGCAGATTAAATTTGCTTTTAAACCTCTTCTCACAGTCAGAACATTTAAAAGGTCTCTCATCGGAGTGAACTCGCTGGTGTGTCAGCAGGATGGATGACTGAGTGAATCTCTTCCCACACACGGTGCAGATGAACGGCCTCTCCCCAGTGTGGGTACGTTGGTGTCTCAGCAGTTCAATTTTGCTTTTAAACCTCTTCTCACAGTCAGAACATTTAAAAGGTCTCTCATTAGTGTGAACTCGCTGGTGTGTCAGGAGGTGAGATGACTGAGTGAATCCCTTCCCACACACAGAGCAGATGAACGGCCTCTCCCCAGTGTGAGTGCGTTGGTGTTTCAGCAGTTCAATTTTGCTTTTAAACCTCTTCTCACAGTCAGAACATTTAAAAGGCCTCTCCCCAGTGTGAACTCGCTGGTGTGTCAGAAGCTCAGATGAGCGAGTGAATCCCTTCCCACACACAGAGCAGATGAACGGTCTCTCCCCAGTGTGAGTGCGTTGGTGTGTCAGCAGATTACTTTTGCTTTTAAAACTCTTCTCACAGTCAGAACATTTAAAAGATCTCTCATCAGAGTGAACTCGCTGGTGTGTCAGGAGGTGGGATGATCGAGTGAATCCCTTCCCACACATGGAGCAGGTGAACGGCCTCTCTCCAGTGTGAACTCGCTGGTGTGTCAGGAGGAGGGATGACTGAGTGAATCCCTTCCCACACACGGAGCAGGTGAACGGGCTCTCCCCAGTGTGAACTCGCTGGTGTGTCAACAGGGTGGATGACTGAGTGAATCCCTTCCCACACACGGAGCAGGAGAACGGCCTCTCCCCAGTGTGGGTACATTGGTGTGTCAGCAGATTCCTTTTGCATTTAAACCTTTTCTCACAGTCAGAACATTTAAAAGGTCTCTCCCCAGTGTGAACTCGCTGGTGTGTCAACAGGGTGGATGACTGAGTGAATCCCTTCCCACACACGGAGCAGGTGAACGGCCTCTCCCCCGTGTGAGTGCGTTGGTGTATCAGCAGATTAATTTTGCTTTTAAACCTCATCTCACAGTCAGAACATTTAAAAGGTCTCTCATCAGAGTGAACTCGCTGGTGTGTCAGCAGGTTGGATAACTGAGCGAATCCCTTCCCACACACGGAGCAGGTGAACGGCCTCTCCCCAGTGTGACTGTGTCGATGAATTTCCAGCCTGGAGGGGGAATTGAATCCCTTCCCACAGTCCCCACATTTCCACGGTTTCTCCATGGTCCGGGTGACCTTGTGTCTCTCCAGGTTGGACGATCAGTTGAAACCTCGTCCACACACAGAACACGTGTATGATTTCTCCCCTCTGTGAACGGTGCGATGTTTTTTCTGGCTGTGTAACTGGTTAAAGCACTTTCCACAGTCAGTGCACTGGAACACTCTCACTCGGGTGTGTATGTGTCGGTGCTTTTCCACTCACACTGATGTTTGAAATCTTCTCCCACAGACAGAACAGACAAACATTTCTCCTTCCACATTCAAAGGCCGATGATATTCAGGTCCTGATGAATCGAGTGACTCTGTCAGATCTTGACGTGATCTTTGGTTTGAGTTTCCCTCTGCAAATCCTCCCCTGTAAAAGGAGTTTATAAAAGTTATCACTGTAATTACAGGATAGAAATTCAGATCAGATAGCTCTACTTTCTATGGAACACTATTTCCTCTCTCATTACTCAAAGCTGTAAATCCCCGTCCCACACACTCTCCCTCCTCCCTGTGCTGAAATCCGAATCCATCGCATCATCTTTCAGTGGCCCTAAACCATAAGTGAAAGGGTGTGAGAGAGAGTGTGAGTGTGAGTGTGAGAGAGTGAATGTGAGTACAGCAGTGGGCTCGGTGTGGAGAATGAAGTGGGGCAGGTGGAGCATGTTTCAGTGGGGCAGCAGTGATCATAATCTCATTAGGTTTAGAACAGTTATGGAAAAGGACAGGGGACAGTCAAATGTGAAAATTCTTAACTGGAGGAAGGCAAATTCCAGTGAGTTCAAAAGGGATCTTGTCCAGGTGGATTGGTATCAAAAATTGTCAGGCAGAACAGTAATTGAACAGTGGGAGGCCTTCAAGGAGGAGTGGGTTTGGGTGCAAAGTAGACAGATTCCCACGAGGAGGAAAGGAACAGCATCCAAAGCGAGAGCTCCCTGGATGACTGAAGATATGGAGATCACCATTTCTCCTTCATTTACAGACGCTCCCTGACCGATCACCATTTCTCCTTCATTTACAGACGCTCCCTGACCGATCCCCATTTCCCCTTCATTTACAGACGCTCCCTGACCGATCCCCATTTCCCCTTCATTTCCCGGCGGGTAGTGAGGGGGGGATAATGTTCACTGTTTTATATTCGGGTCTGGGGCCGCACTCGGGGTTTGTAAAGCCTGAGCCTGGGCCTGAGCCCGGACCCGGGCCCCGGGGTTTATTGAGCCTCTTGCTCCGATCCTCTGACCTGCACCGAACGCGCTCCTCCCGCAGCCTCGACTGGCCGCGCATGCTCAGGACACACTGACCGATAATGAGTCACTACTGCGCCTGCGTGCTGGGCTCCATTGATTCAGATAGGGCACAATCTGAACCGCGCTGCATGCTGGGTGATGCGACCGCCATTGATGATCTTAATATCAGGCCGAAAAACAAAAACATTGGAAGCAGGAAGAGCGCGTTTGGACCAAGGAAAATAAAATAAACTGAAACCCCAGCTCTTCGTGTCATTGAAACCGGCACAAACACACAGCGCAGACGCTCCACCACTTTGGTGAACTCCAGAAAATATTTTTTGGTAACTTTTATTAAATTCGTTTTTTTAAATGTTGCAACCGACGGGTTCAATTCAGGTTTATTTTCGAACTGCACCTCAGGATGTCAGTCTCACCACTAATCCCGCCCTGGTGATTAAGGAGAGTTCCGGACCAATAGGAGGAGCGCAAATTGACTGGAGGGGTGACAGGGTGAGTTGGTCCTCCAACGAATCGGAGTGTGTGAGGGGCGGGAGTTGTGGCACCGAATGGGCGGGTTTCAACCCAGATGTCCCTCATTGTCTGAAACATAATTTTTAAATCCTAATTTATCTTAAACTCCAGGAGACAACTCGACCTTTCTGTTGCGTCTTGAAACAGATCAAACTAGATGAGGTGGAGCAAACATTTCAACATTTGTTAGAAAAACACATTAATTAAGAACAGCCAACATGGATCATTTGAGATAACTCAAGTCCACTGATAAAGGGAATGTAGTCAACATTGATTGTGAAAGGGTGTTTGGTAAGATGCCGGACAGGAGGCTTGTTGATAAAATTAGTACTTACCGCATTAAAAGGAATGAGGCAGTGTGGATAGGAAGTTGTGTAAAGGGCAGAAAACAGAGAGTAGTGGTTAATGGATGTTCTCCAGACTGGAGGGATGTAAACAGTGGTGTCCCCCAGGGTCAGTGTTTGGACCATTGCTAACCTCAATATAGAGAATGATCTGAGCTTGGGTATGTGGGACACAAGGTGAAAATCTCCAGATGACGCCAAAATTGGCAGCGTGGGGAACTGTGAAGAGGAGTCAGTGACTTCATTGTGACGTCCACGGGTTAGTAAATGGGCCAGGTGAAATTTAATGCAAAGAAATGTGACGTGATGCATTTTGAGAGGAAGAAAAATGAGATGAAATGTAAACTAAATGGTCAAAGTTTAAAAGTAGAGCAGCAGAGAGACTTAGGGATGGAAGGTTCTAAATAATGCATTGTCTTATTAATTAACAAGTCTGAGAGTCAGCAACTTTAATACCTCATTAAGAAATATATGAGCAAATTCTCTTTCCTCTCCCATACCAGAGTAAACATGCAAATCCCCCGTGTAGACGAGATCAGCCCTCTGGATGGAACCACGGACTCCCTGAGCTTGATCTCCGGTGTCTCCAGTCCCAACTGCCCCTTACTTCAGTATCCCCTCACTTTTATACCCTGTTGTGATCCATCTCTGTTCCTGAAGCTGGAACTTCCCTAATCTGTGGTTTACAAGGACACATTGCTTGGTTCCCAGCAGTTACTTTTCTTCAGTAGTGTTCTCATGATCCCTGAACTACCCTGCTTAGTGTTAATTAGAATCATAGAAAATTTACAGCACAGAAGGAGGCCACTCAGTCCATTGTGTCCGCGCCAGCCGAAAATGAGCCACCCAGCCTAATCCCAGTTTCCAGCACTTGGTCCATAGCCTTGTCGGTCACGGCACTTCAGGTGCATATCCGGGTACCTTTTAAATGAGTTGAGGGTTTCTGCCTCTACCACCCTTTCAGGCAGTGAGTTCCAGACACCTACCAGCCTCTGGGTGAAAAATGATTTCTCAGCTCCTCAATAATCCTTCCACCAATCACTTTAAATCTATGCCCTGCTCCTTGTTTGTTGACCTCTCTGCTAAGGGAAATCGGTCCTTCCTGTCCAGCCTATCTCGGCCACACATAAATTTGTACACCTCAATTAAATCAATCCTCAGCCTCCTCAGTTTCAAAGAGAACAATCCCAGCCTATCCAATCTTTCTTCATAGCTAAAATTATCCAGTCCTGGCAACATCCTCGTAAATCTCCCCTGTACCCTCTCTAGTGCAATTACACCCTTCCTGTAATGTGGTGACCAGAACTGTACACAGTACTCAAGTTGTGGGCCGAACCATTGTTTTATACAGTTCCAGCATAACCTCCCTGGTCTTATATTCTATGCCGTGTCTAATAAAGGAAAGAATTCCATTTGCCTTGTTAACCACCTTATCTACCTGTCCTGCGACCTTCAGGGATCTGTGGACATGTATTCCAAGGTCCCTCACTTCTTCTACACCTTTCAGTATCCTCCCATTTATTGTGTGCTCCCTTGCCTTATTTGCCGGTCCCAAATGCATTACCTCACACTTCTCCGGATTAAATTCCAAGCCCTGTTCTGACACAACACACTCCCGACTCCAGCTTTCAGTTGAAAATTAATTTTATTCTTGGAATGAGTTTGTAAAGATTCCCAAAGACTGGAATGGTTTAGACAGGGACAGGGAGAGGCCGCAGTCTCTGGCCACTCACGCAGGGAGCAGGAGGAGGAGAGGCGAGTTTTCAAAGTTTGAGCCGCCCAAACGGTCCAAGTTTCACTCTGTCCCTGCCTCGAACCTCCGAGGGTCGAACTGCTCGGGCTCCGCACCTCCCCTGGGCCTGCAGTGGGCCCACGCCATGCGGTGTTGAAAGACACGAGGAGAGCTGCACTTGCTCGCGGCAGAGAACTTATTAAAAGCACGTAAAGCCCCTGGTCAAGATGGGCATCACACAGCAGGTCTGACTGGCAACCTTCACACGAGCAGCACATTTAAATCAGGGTGTTGGACAGACTGTGAACGGGCACTGATCAAACTGGAGTCTCCAATGTCAGATACAGGCCCCAAATTACCCACCCGGATTCATTGTCAAAACAGTCCAGAACCCTCACATCACATTCTCACAGAGTGTTTGATGCAGCCATTTAACTTGGTGCTGGTGGATCAACACAGAGGGGAAAAGTGAACCCCATTTTGCTCACTGAAACTATTCTGGACTGACTGTCACAAGGACACGGCCCTGCCTTAAATAACCAGTCGAGCTGCTGTGGCCTCACCCAGGGGGAGCAGGACCACCGGGGGCCCTCGGATGATGCGAGGTTTGATAGCGGGGATAATCGCGGCCCGCAGAATGTTAGCCTAAGGTGGGGGTGCGAGGGGCCAGGCCTGGGGGGGGATTGAGGGGTAGGCCCGGGGATCGAGGGGCAGGCCCGGGGGGCGAGGGGCAGGCCCGGGGGGCGAGGGGCAGGCCTGGGGGGAATCGAGGGGCAGGCCCGGGGGGAATCGAGGGGCAGGCCCGGGGGGAGTCGAGGGGGGGGCGAGGGTTAGAGGGGAGCAAGGTTCGATCAGAGGACACAGATTTACTGTAATTTTCGAAAGATCCAGATGGGAGAGGAGGAGAATTCTCTCTTTACGCAGCGAGTTGTTCTGATCTGGAATGCGCGGCCTGAAAGGGCGGTGGAGGCAGATTGAGTAATAACTTTCAAAAGGGAACTGGACAAATATTTGAAGGGGAGAAATCTGCAGGACCGCGGGGAAAGAGCAGGGGGGAGTGGGACTAATTGGACAGCTGTTTCAAAGAGCCGGCACAGGCACGATGGGCCGAACGGCCTCCTCCTGTGCTGTAAGATCCTATGAGGTTCAAGGTGCAGCGGGGTCAGGGTGGAGCGGCTGTCACCAGCTCTGCCTGATGACCATCAGGTGAAGTCCAACACAGTGAAGGAAATGCAGCCCCCAGTGCACTCTCCCTCCCTGCAGCATTCCTCCAGGAATCCACTCGACACTGTGCAGCATCACACTGGCAAATGAGTTGGAGAGGAACTTCTACAAACGTCAGATTTTTCCCAAAGAAGTTCGGACGTTTGTCTCTCTCTCTCCTGGGGAGCAACGGGGCCGGGTGGAATTAATCCCAGTACCTTCCGAAAACAATCAATCAATCATCGAAAGCTCAGGGCAGCGAACACTATTGGTCCCACCTCCTGATCCAGGGAATGTCTGAGGATACTGATTGTTTCCAGGACTCCCTCAGACTGGTCTGAAACACCGACCGGGGGCCAATTACTGACTGCAATGCTACGAATTAAAACACAACCTACAGTTTAAACATTCAAAGCACCCCATTTAATATAAAGAGACATTATTGTAAATTAACCCCACCCACTGAACACTCTCCAGGCACAGACACACACACACACGGGCCAACGTTTTACACACACACACACACATCGTCGTTACTCAATGAGCTTCTTGGCTTTGAAGAAGCGTCGCAGGTAGAAGACCTGCCAGGTGGCCAGGCCGACGAGGCAGCACATGGAGAAGATGCTGAAATACAGGACACGAGCACTGGTGGACTCTGCACGGAGGGAGGGAGGGAGAGGGGCTCATCAAACATGTTGGAGGAGTGGATTCAATCTGCACTAAGATCACTTCACTGAAGGCAGCCCTCCCTCTTCCTTTCACCTTGCTGCCCCGAGCACCGTTTCCCTGCTCCTGGGTCACTGCTGCTCCGAGTCTGGCCTTTGGTCGATGCCTGGGGTCACTCCCTCCCCCGAATCCCCATCCTGGATCCTCTCTCGCTAAACAACTCAGGTGAGAGCAGGGACATGGCAGGCCTTTCATGGGAGCGTCACTCTGTCCACAACTGACACCCTGTCCCTTTCTAACAGGTCAATCCCACCACCTGGAATCTTACAGCACAGGAGGCCTCTCGGCCCATCGTGCCTGTGCTGGCTCTTTGAAAAAGCTGTCCCATTAGTCCCACTCCCCTGCCCTTTCCCCATAGCCCTGCAAATGTTTCCTTTCAGTGTTTATCCAATTCCCTTTTGAAAGTTATTATTAAATCTGCTTCAGGCAGCGCATTCCAGGTCATAACTCGCTGCGTAAAATAAAACCCTCATCGCCATCTGGTTCTTTTGCCAATTACCTTAAATCTGTGTCCTCTGGTTACCGACCCTTCTGCCACTGGAAATAGTTTCTCCTTATTTAATCTATTAAAACTCTTCATAATTTTGAACACCTCTATTAAATCTCCCCGTAACCTTCTCTGCTCTAAAGAGAACAATCCCAGTTTCTCGACATCACTGAAATCCCTCATCCCTGGTACCATTCTAGTAAATCTCCTCTGCACCCTCTCCAAGGCCTTGACATCCTTCCTAAAGTGTGGTGCCCAGAATTGGACACAATACTCCAGCTGAGGCCTAACCAGTGTTTTATAAAGGTTCAGTATAACTTCCTTGCTTTCGTACTCGATGCCTCTATTAATAAAGCCCAGGATCCTGTATGCTTTTTTTAACAGCCTTCTCAATTTGTCACCTTCAAGGATTTGTGTCTGTGCACTCCCCAGGTCTCTCTGTTCCTGCATTCCCTTTAAAATTGTACCATTTAGTTTATATTGCCTCTCCTCATTCTTCCTGCCAAAATGCATCACTTCCCACTTCTGTGTTAAATTTCATCTGCCATGTGTCTGCCCATTCCACCAGTCTATGTCCTCCTGAAGTCTGTTACTATCCTCCACATTGTTTATTACATTTCCGAGTTTCGTATCATCTGCAAAGTTTGAAATACCCTGAATACCCAAGTGCAAGTCATTAATATATATCAAAAAGAGCAATGGTCCTAATACTGACCCCTGGGGAACACCACTGTATATTTCCCTCCAGTCTGAAAAACAACTGTTCACCACTACTCTCTGTCCCTTAGCCAATTTTGTAACCATGCAGCCACTGTCCCTTTAATCCCAGGGGCTTCAAATGATCCCTTCTGTCTCTGGACCCCGTTTATACCGTCCTTCCCCAAAAACTTATTCCACAACTCTGCCCTCTGGTGTAGAAAGGTCCCAGCCCTCTGACTCCAACTCCCTGGTTTAGATGAGTGGAGGCCTCCAGCCCATGGAGCACCCCATCTAACGGCCCATGAAAGGACTCTGTGTTTTCCCTCCGCTACCCTACTGAGAGCCTCCCCTCCGGGTGTTCCATCCTGCCCACACTCGCCCCAGTTTGTACACACCTTCCCTTATCCTGCAGTCAAACTTGGAATGAAAATATGCAGAATCTTATCTGCCTCTACAAGGCCCCCTTGTCAGAAGATGGTGGGTTCGAGCCCCACTCCAGAGACTCGAGCACCTCATCCAGGCCGACACTCCCAGTGCAGTACTGAGGGAGTGCCGCACTGTCGGAGGTGCCGTCTTTCGGATGAGACGTTAAACTGAGTCCCTGCCTGCCCCTCTCAGGTGGACGTAAAAGATCCCACGGCCACTAATGGGAGAAGAGCAGAATTCTCCCCTGGGTGTTCTGGCCAATATTTATCCCTCAACCAACGCCACTAAAACACAGATTATCTGGTCATTATCACAACGCTGTTTGTGGGATCTTGCTGTGCGGAAATTGGCTGCCCGTTTCCTAAATTGCAACAGTGACTACACTTCAAAATAGTACATTATTGGCTATAAAGTGATCTGGGACGTCCCGAGGTCGTGGAAGGGGCGAAATAAATGTACGTTTTTTTAAAAAAACTAAGTCCCTTTGACACTGGGGATCAGTCCTGCAGTCCTTTTAACCCCTGGCCCCTGGTACCCAAGCCCTAGACCACCCCTCTTTACTCCGAGGGCTAGTGGAGAGCAGTTGGGGCAAGGGATGCTTTGCCACAAAGTGCCCGAAGCAGAGCCCACTGCATCTTTCACAGGACGACTGGATAACCGTATGAAGCTGAGGCTCGTGCTATGGGGGAGAGAAGGGGAGAGGGGCTTATGTCCCGGGAGGTGGAGGGAGCTAAAACCCACAAACTTCTGACTCGGAGGGGTGAGTGACGCTGACCGAGGAACGAGACAGGGTCCCCGAGACCGAGAGCAGTAAGTGGAGAAGGGGCGGGTGTTGCAGACTGAAGCCTGTGCTGGGTGCTCCTACCATTGGTGTCCCTCATCTCTTCCTCTCGCTGCTTCATGTCGGCAAAGTCATTGACGATCGACTCTGACAGATCCTCCAATCGTCGCAGCTCCACCTCAAGTGGCTTCAGCTTCTCCGCCTTGGCGATCTGGGCAGGGAGAGAGAGAGAGAGAGACGGTCTGTAAGACCGGACAAAGATGTAGTAAATCCATTGATGACTTGAGAGACCCACACTACAGAAAGGATATTGAAGCACTGGAGGCGAGGGGAGGAGTTGTAGAGAGGGACTAGGTTCTTAACACTCCCAATCTTGTTTCTTGATATCACGTGGAGTGAATCAAATTGGCTGAAGACTGGCTTCTGTGATGGTGGGGATATCGGGAGGAGGCCGAGATGGATCATCCACTTGGCACTTCTGGCTGAAGATGGTTGCAAACGCTTCAGCCTTGTTTTTGCACTCACGTGCTGGACTCCGCCATCATTGAGGATGGGGATGTTTACAGAGCCTCCTCCTTCCGTTAGTTGTTTAATTGTCCACCACCATTCACGACTGGATGTGGCAGGACTACAGAGCTTTGATCTGATCCGTTGGTTGTGGAATCGGTTAACTCTGTCTATAGCATGTTGCTTCCACTGTTTACCATGCATGTAGTCCTGTGTTGTAGCTTCACCAGGTTGGCACCTCATTTTTAGATACGTCTGGTGCTCCTGGCATGCTCTTCTACAATCCTCATTGAACCAGGGTTGATCCCCTGGCTTGTTGGTAATGGTAGAGTGAGGAAAATGTCGGGCCATGAGGTTACAGATTGTGCTGGAATACAAATCTGCTGCTGATGATGGCCCACAGCACCTCATGGATGCCCAGTTTTGAGCTGCGAGATCTGTTCTGAATCTATCCCATTTAGCATGGTGATAGTGCCACACAACACGTTGGATGGTGTCCTCAGGACTTCGTCTCCACGAGGACTGTGCGGTGGTCACTCCTACCAATACTGTCATGGACTGTCATGACATCTGTGACAGGTAGATTGGTGAGGGCAAAGTCAAGTAGGTTTTTCCCTCGTGTTGGTTTGCTCACCACCTGCTGCAGGCCCAGTCTGGCAGCTATGTTGCTAACAGTCCTTTTATACTTGTTTTAACTGTCTGATTCACTTGTTTTATTCCTTATGCTATCTGCACTTGTGTATAGAACTCTTATTTGGGCAACAGACCTACTAGACCACATCTAGAATATACTGTGTGCAGTTTTGGTCTCCTTATTTAAGGACATAATTGCTTTGGAGGCGGTTCAGAGAAAGTTCACTCGACTGATTCCTGGGATGAGGGGGTGATCTTATGAGGAAAGGTTGGACAAGTTGGGCCTGTACACACTGGAGTTTAGAAGAATGAGAGGTGATCTTATTGAAACATATAAGATCCTGAGGAGACTCGAAGGGGCAGATGCTGAGAGGATGTTTCCCCTTATGGGGAACTAGGGGACCACAGTTTAAAAATAAATGGTCTCCCATATAAGACGGAGATGAGGAGAATTTTTTTCTCTCAGAGGGTGGTGAGTCTGTGGAACTCCCTTCCCCAGAGAGCGGTGGAGGCAGGGTCAGTGAATATTTTTAAGGCTGAGTTAGATAGATTCCCGATTAAAATGGGAGTCAAAGGTTTCAGTAGATGGACAGGAAAGTAGGGTTGAGGTCACAATCGGATCAGCCTTGATCTTATCAAATGGCAGAGGGGCCGAATGGCCTACTCCTGCTCTTAATTCGTAGGTTCTGATGCTGTTTTTCTCACTTCTTAAAAATATCACACTTGTTTTTCATCACTGCTGTATTATTTTTTAATCAGTTATTTTATTATTTCCTCTATTTTTTTTATGAACCTGAAGTATTTATATTACCTGTGACACTATTTGTGACCTGGACTTTGTTCTCATCCCTTTTTCTTATCAGTGAGCTATTTTCACTTTTATTATTATTTCTGCCCGAGCCCTCCCCGTACCCCAGGACCCCCCCCTCGGACTCACTCACCCGGGGGCAGGCGGCTCTCGAAGCAGATCTCGAACATGTCGTAGTCGTCAGTGGTGAAGGCGAATTTGCCCTTAGTCGCCTCCTCCTTAGAGTACAGGATGTGGCCGGAGGAGTCGGTCACCTGGGGGAGGGGAAACAGAGAGGTTACACCCTGGCTCCAGCCCGGAACTGTCCCCCACAGCTCCCTCCCCACACCACCCTCCCAATGGTGGAAAGGTACAAAAAGATCATTAAAAAGGATAATGGAACGTTGGCCTTTATCTCGAGGGCTGGAATACAAAGAGGTGGAAGTTATATTACAGCTGGACAGAGCTCTGGTCAGACCCCATCTGGAGACACTGCGTCCAGTTCTGGGCACCGTCCCCTCAGGAAGGATATATCGGCCTCGGAGGGGGTGCAGTGCAAATTCACCAGAATAATACCGGGGCTAAAAGGGTTAAATTACGAGGACAGGTTGCAGAGACGAGGCTTGTATTCCCTCGAGTGTAGAAGATTAAGGGGTGATCGAATCGAGGGGTTTAAGATGATTAAAGGATTTGATCGGGTCGATAGAGAGAAACTATTTCCTCTGGTGGGGGGAGTCCAGAACAAGGGGGAATAATCTTAAAATTAGAGCCCGGCCGTTCAGGGGTGATGTCAGGAAGCATTTCTTCACACAAAGGGGAGTGGGAATCTGGAACTCTCTCCCCCGGAAAAGGGGGAGGCCGGGGGTCAATTGAAAATTTCAAAACTGAGATTGATGGATTTTTGTTGGGTGAGGGGATTAAAGGAAATGGAACCAAGGGGGGAAATGGAGTGAAATACAAATCAGACATGGTCGGACTGAATGGGGAACAAGGTCACTCCCCCCCCTCTCTCTCTCTCCCCCCCCTCTCTCTCTCCCCCCCCCTCTCTCTCACCCCCTACCCCCCCTCCCCCCACACCTACCCCCTTCCCCCCCCCACACCCACCCCCTTTCCCCTCCCCCGCCTCTCTCTCTCCCTCCCTCTCTCTCTCCCTCTCCCCCTCCCTCTCTCTCTCCCTCTCTCTCTCTCCCTCCCTCTCTCTCTCCCTCCCTCTCCCCCTCCCTCTCTCTCCCTCCCTCTCCCCCTCTCTCTCTCTCTCTCTCCTCCCCCTCCCTCCCTCCCTCTCCCCCCCCTCCCTCTCCCCCCCCTCCCTCCCTCCCTCTCTCTCCCCCCTCCCCCCTCTCTCTCTCTCCCTCTCCCCCCCTCCCTCTCTCCTCCCCCTCTCTCTCTCCCTCCCCCCCCTCCCTCCCCTCCCCCCTCTCCTCCCCCCTCTCCTCCCCTCCCCCCTCTCTCTCACTCTCCCTCCCCTCCCCCCTCTCTCTCACTCTCCCCCCTTCCCCTCCCCCCTCTCTCTCACTCTCCCCCCCCCTCTCCCTCCCTCCCCCCTCTCTCTCACTCTCCCTCCCCTCCCCCCTCTCTCTCACTCTCCCTCCCCTCCCCCCTCACTCTCACTCTCCCCCCCTTCCCCTCCCCCCTCCCCGTCCCCCCATTCCCCTCCCCCTCCCCCTCCCCTCTCCCCCCCTTCCCCTCCCGCTCCCCCCTCTCTCTCACTCTCCCTCCCCTCCCCCCTCTCTCTCACTCTCCCCCCTTCCCCTCCCCCCTCTCTCTCACTCTCCCCCCCCCTCTCCCTCCCTCCCCCCTCTCCCTCCCTCCCCCCTCTCTCTCACTCTCCCTCCCCTCCCCCCTCTCTCTCACTCTCCCTCCCCTCCCCCCTCTCTCTCACTCTCCCCCCCTTCCCCTCCCCCCTCCCCGTCCCCCCATTCCCCTCCCCCCTCCCCCTCCCCTCTCCCTCCCTCCCCCTCCCTCTCCCCCTCCCTCCCTCCCTCCCTCTCCCTCCCTCTCCCCCTCTCTCTCTCCCTCCCTCTCTCTCTCCCTCCCCCTCCCTCCCTCCCCCTCCCTCCCTCCCTCTCCCCCTCCCTCCCTCTCCCCCTCCCTCCCTCTCCCCCTCCCTCCCTCTCTCTCTCTCCCTCTCTCTCTCCCTCTCCCCCTCCCTCCCTCTCCCCTTCCCTCCCTCTCCCCTTCCCTCCCTCCCTCTCCCCCTCCCTCCCTCCCTCTCCCCCA